>NC_133779.1:40080952-40139569 GCF_003597395.2 Chelonoidis abingdonii
CAAAATTTGGCTATCTCTCCCATCCGCTAGCTCTGGGGGCCTCTCTTCACTCCAGGCTAAGCTGTGTCCTGACTACGTACTATATCACCTGACCCCCATGCTCCTCTCAGGGCACCAGGCGTATGGCACCAAGGGCTGATTTCCTTGTCCCTGAGAATCCGGCTCACCTCGCACATTCCCACAGCCCCCTTGCAGGACATCGCTGATCTGAAAGGGAGGCCTTGATTTGAGCTTGGCTGGTTCATGATAGGACTGTGCATCGGCCAGATGGCCACGGGGACTATGCGCAGGCCCACCCTATGACCCATCCCTGATGGCCAACAGAGGGCAAAACCCAGACTCTGAATTGCTGTTAAAGACTCGACCCAGCGCAATGTTCTGTTTGCTCAACTCAAGAAAGCTACCCAGGGTGCAGCAACAGAGCCTTGCACTCTCTCCACCTGTCTGCTGCATCCCCCTGGCTCTGACAAACTGCTGCTGAGACTTTGGCAATTAATTTTTTTATGAGATAACAAGCCCAAAGTTTCATAGGTCACTGTCCTTGGTTTGTTTGTTTTATGTTTCAAACCAGCTCTTCAGCTGTTCCTCTTCCCAGCTCCACTTTGTGTTCAAATGCACCCCCCCTTCTGAACCTGCCACATCAATTGTTTAATCTCACGCAGAGCTGTTCAGCACATGTTCTGGCAAGAGCCCATCTCCCCTCCCCGACTGGGGCAGAATGTTCTTGCCACCCCACCCCAGGTGGCGTTTGTGGAATTGCTCAGGACTCTGCAACCCAGACGTGGGGGGCAAAGCCACCAGCTCACAAACCTGGGGGTGGAAAGGCCTGACCCTCCCTGACGAGGGTGGGGGCGAGGGTTTGCTAGCTCTGAGGTGCGGCTGTGTGGCCTCAAGACAGCAAAGCATTTAGTGGTGGGCTTCCAGCTCCCTCCTGCTCCAGCCAAGTCTTTCAGCTCGCGCTTTTGCCGCAGCCAGGGCTGCGGCTGAATAATCGGTAGTTCCTCACCAGCGGATGGAGAAAGTTGTTTCAATCGGCCAGGTCCTGGGCTGGAGCTGCCTGTGCTGCATGTTGTAGCCGGATGTGCTGCACGGTGCATCACCTGGCTCGTTCTGTTCCCCTGTGCTGTTTGGTCTTCGCACGCATTGCAGGGGCTTGGCAGGCCTGTACTGGAGAGCGTGTGGGTCCCTGCTCCTGTCCCCTCCAGAGTGTGATTCTGTCCCTTCCCCCTACCTGGTGGGGCCTTAACCCAGTAAAAACTGAAGCCTCCCAGTGGGGTGGGTGGGTTTTCTTTGCTCTCCCTTCCTCTTGTCCCTCCACTGAGAACTGACTCAATGGTCAGTTGCCCACTGGTGGAATCTCTTAGGCAGCAGGTGGGAGAGCTACAGGAGGAGGTGGCTAGGTTGAGGACCATCCAAATCCATGAGCAATTCCTGGACAGTGTGCCTGTGGAAACAGCTGAGATAGCTGTCCCGGAACACAGGACTGCTGACACACCACTGGTGGAGGGGATAGCTCAGGATGGACACTGGCAGCTGATTACTTCTGGCAGCAGCCAGTGCTCCACCCCTGCTCCGAACCCTCCCGCCGTGGTAATAGGTATCTGTTATGTGCTTCTTGATACAGGAGAGAAGAAATCACCCTCTACAGTAAAGGAGGAGAAGCCTCATACTCCTAAGTCTGAGAGGTCTGCTGCCACCACTGTTAATAGGAAATGTAGGGTAGTGGTGGTCGGAGACTCTCTGCTGAGGGGGACGGAGGCGCCCATCTGTTGCCCTGACATTTCATCTCGAGAGGTATGCTGCCTGCTGGGGGCCTGTATCCAAAATGTTACAGAGCCATTGTTGGGGATTATCCAGCCCTCTGACTACTGCCCCATGCTACTCATCCATGTGGGCACAAATGATACTGCAAGGTGTGACACTGAGCGGATCAAGAGTGACTACAGGGCTCTGGGAGTACGGGTGAAGGAGTTTGGAGAGTGCAGGTGGTATTCTCTTCGATTCTTCCTGTCAAAGGTAGGGGCCCGGGCAGAGACAGATGCATCATGGAGGTGAATGCCTGGCTGCGAAGATGGTGTCGCCAGGAGGCTTTTGGCTTCCTCGACCATGGGATGCTATTTTGAGGAAGGACTGCTAGGCAGAGATGGCGTTCACCTTTCGAGGAGGGGAAAGACCCTATTTGCACACAGACTGGCTAACCTAGTGAGGAGGGCTTTAAACTAGGTTCGACGGGACAGGTGAGCAAAGCCCACAGGTAAGTGGGGAACATGAGACCTGGGAGATGGGTCGGAAACAAGAGGGAGCGTGGGCTATAATGGCAGAGAGAAAGGAGGGTCAGGGCAAAACTGGGAGGCAAGATCAAACCAGTATCTTAGATGCCTATATACAAATGCGAGAAGTATGGGTAATAAGCAGGAAGAACTGGAAGTGCTAATAAATAAATACAACTATGACATTGTTGGCATCACTGAAACTTGGTGGGATAATACACATGATTGGAATGTTGGTGTGGATGGGTATAGTTTGCTCAGGAAGGATAGACAGGGGGAAAAAGGGAGGAGGTGTTGCCTTATATATATTAAAAATGTACACACTTGGACTGAGGTGGAGATGGACATAGGAGACGGAAGTGTTGAGTGTCTCTGGGTTAGGATAAAAGGGGTAAAAAAACAAGGGTGATGTCGTGCTAGGAGTCTACTACAGGCCACCTAACCAGGTGGAAGAGGTAGATGAGGCTTTTTTTAAACAACTAACAAAATCATCCAAAGCCCAAGATTTGGTGGTGATGGGGACTTCAACTATCCAGATATATGTTTTGGGAAAATAACACCGCGTGGGCACAGATATCCAATAAGTTCTTGGACTGCATTGCAGACAACTTTTTATTTCAGAAGGTTGAAAAAGCTACTAGGGGGGAAGCTGTTCTAGACTTGATTTTAACAAATAGGGAGGAACTCGTTGAGAATTTGAAAGTAGAAGGCAGCTTGGGTGAAAGTGATCATGAAATCATAGAGTTTGCAATTCTAAGGAAGGGTAGAAGGGAGTACAGCAAAATAGAGACAATGGATTTCAGGAGGTGGATTTTGGTAAGCTCAGAGAGCTGATAGGTAAGGTCCCATGGGAATCAAGACTGAGGGGAAAAAACAACTGAGGAGAGTTGGCAGTTTTTCAAAGGGACACTATTAAGGGCCCAAAAGCAAGCTATTCCGATGGGTAGGAAAGATAGAAAATGTGGCAAAAGACCACCTTGGCTTAACCACGAGATCTTGCATGACCTAAAAAATAAAAAGGAGTCATATAAAAAATGGAAACTAGGTCAGATTACAAAGGATGAATATAGGCAAACAACACAGGAATGCAGGGGCAAGATTAGAAAGGCAAAGGCACAAAATGAGCTCAACTAGCTATGGGAATAAAGGGAAACAAGAAGACTTTTTAGCCACCAGGTTTCTGTGCTGCTGTTATATCGATAGCCCCCCTTTATCCCATGTCACTCTAGTTTCACCATCTTATATTAGAAACTTCTAGCCATATGTGTTACAAACATTTTAAAAACTTGCCACCTTGTTATTTGTGCCCACTTTTCTGATGTGTCATTCCTTTTAGTGAATGTTTATTCAATCTGATCGGCCCTTAGAAATAAAATAAAAAAATGAACAAATTAAAAATCACTTAGAAAATTAGATATCTGCAAGCAACCAGCGGCCTTGATGAAATGCATCCTGAATACCAGGAGGAGCTAATATAGGAGGTATCTGAGCCTCTAGCTATTATCTTTGGAAAATCATGGGAGACAGAGAGATTCCAGAAGACTGGAAAAGCGGCTAAAATAGTGCCCACGTATAAAAAGGGAATAAAACAACCCAGCGAATACTCACAGCAGTTGTTTAACTTCTGTGCCAGGGAACAAATGGAGAGTAATAAGGAATCATCTGCAAAGCATTTGGACAAATGGGGTAAGGTGATAGGGAATAGCCAGCAATGGATTTGTAAAGAACAATCATGTCAAACCCAATTCTGATAGCTTTCTGTGTAGGATAACGAGTCTGTGGATAAGGAGAAGAGCCGGTGATGTGGTATTCTTTGGACTTAGTAAGGCATTTGATTTGGTTTCTCACATGATACTTCTTAAATCAATCAAACTAGGCACATACATTAGATGGGGCCTACTTATAAGTGGTGCAATAACTGGTGGATAACCGTACTGCAAGAGTGGTTATTATTGGCTCCAATCCTGCTGGAAAGGTATAACAAGTGGGGTTTCCGCAGGGGTCTGTTTAGGACCAGAGCTCTGTCAATATCCATCAATGATTTAGAATTGCATAGAAAGGTATGCTATTTAAGTATTGCGCGGACGATACCAAAACAGGGAGGATTGCTAACCTGCTTTGGAGGACAGGGCTCATAATCAATGATCTGGACAAATTGGAGAAATGGTCTCAGGTAAACCGGATGAAAGTTCAATAAAGACAAATGCCTAAAGGCTCACTTAGGAGGAACAATCAGTTTCATCCATACAAGGGGAAGAGACTGTCTAGGAAGGAGTAGGCAGAAGGGATCTAGGGTCATACGTGGACCACAAGCTAAGTACTGAGTCCACAGTGTGATGCTGTGCCAAAAACAGCAAACGTGATTCGGAGTGACATTAACGGTGTATTGTGAGCAGGACATGGGTAGTAAGTCATTCTTCTTGCTCTACTCAACTGGAGTATTGTGGTCCAGTTCTGGGCCCACATTTCCAAGCAAAGATGTGAGAAATTGGAGAGGGTCCAGAGAAGGCATGAAGAATGATTAAAGCGTCTTGTGAGAACATGACCTGTGAAGGAAGGCTGAAAAGAATTGGCGTTTGTTTGGCTTGGAAAAGAGAAGACTGCGAGAAGGGGACATGATAAGCAGTTTTCAGGTACTACAAAGGTTCATGGAGGAGGAGAAAACTTGTTCACCTTAGCCTCTCAATGATAGAACAAAAAGGCAATGGCTTAAAACTGCAGCAGGGAGGTTTAATTGGACATTAGGGAAAAAGTTCTACTTGTTCAGGGTGGTTTAAACACTGAATTAAATTGCCTAGCGAGGCTGTGGTAATCCCATCGCTGGAGATATTTAACGAGTAGGTTAGATAAATGCTATGCAGGGATGGGTCTAGACGAGTATTTGGTCCTGCCATGAGGGCAGGGGGACTGGACATCGATGACCTCATCGAGGTCCCTTCCATCCTAGAATATCATGGATCTATGAATTTCCGAGGAAACATACAGTGTTTTTTATAAACATCGTCCTGCAGCTTGGCTGATGGCTGGCGGGGGAATTTCTGGGCGTGAGGTTTTCTGGCATACCTCCAGCAATGGGATGGGGCAGCCTGGCACACTGTGATCGGTGTCTGCGTGCGTGGGTTGTAGGGTAGGCGGGACCCGGGTCTCTGCAGGTCATCAACTCAGGTCCATTAATTCCGGTTTGGTCCAAAGCACAGACTCCCTATTTGGCCCAGGGTGTCCTGGGAAACTGCTGGCATCTTCCGCTGTCTCTAGGTGGAGGGAATGGCCATGGGGCTCTGCACGCTGCCCCGCCTCCCACTGGCCGAGCTTCAGCTGCTCCCCATTGGCCAGGAACTGAGGCAAGAACCACGTGCTTGCACCTCAGCACAGGCAGCTGGAGAAGATGCTGCAGCTCCCCGGGAGCCGCCGAGGTAAGTGCTGGCCTGAAGCCTGCACACCCCTCCTGCATCCCAGCTCCACACTCCCAGCCAGAGCTTTCACCTCACAACTCCAAACCCCCTGCCACCATCCCAGAGCCCCTTCCTGCACCCCAAACTCTGGCCCCACGCCCAGAGCTCACTACCTCTAGCGGGAGCCCCCATGCCCCCTGCACCCCAACCCCCTGCCCCAGTCCAGAGCCCCCTCCTGCACCCCCAGCTGGAGCCCTCTCCTTCCCTGCATCCCAACCACCTGCCACATCATAGATCCCCCTCCTGCACCCTGAACCCACCCGAGAGCCTGCACCCCCAGCTCAGAACCCGTACCCCCTCCCACAGCCCAACCCCCTTCCCCAGCCCAACTCCATCTCCTGCACTCTGAACCCCTCATCACTGGCCCCACCCCAGAGCCCCCACCAGCAGCAGGAGCCCACATCACCTCTCCCTCTTGCACCCCAACCCCCTGCCCCAGCCCAGTGAAAATGAGTGAGGGTAGGGGAGAGCAAATGGGGGTGGGGCCTCGGAAAGGGGGTGGGGCAGGGGTGGGGCAAGCGTGTTGGGTTTTCTGAAAATAGAAAGTTGGCAACTCTTATTGCAGAGTGCATGCTCCGGGGGGGTGCATGTTGCGGTGTATCAGGAATCAGGGCCTGGGTCTGGCAGCTGACTACCCTGTTCAGCCAGCCACCTGCCTCTGGGATACCTCGTGAGACCCACTGCTATGCCTAGGGGCAGCATTCGTCCACCCACAGCTCCGCACTGGTTCCTGTGCCTGCCGTGTCCCCAGCCCCGCTGCCGTGCCTGGTGCTTGGCTCTGTTCCTGGCCTCTCCCTCCTGCTCTGACCACTAGGCCACGGTGCCCATGCCCTGTTTGCAACACTGTCACTGGAGGGCATAGCTGATGGTCATAAGGGCCAGATCCAAGGATCCGGGCCTAATCGCTGCCAGGTGGCCTGCAGGCATCCTGGTTGTCCCCTCATTACCAATCGTCAAGATCTTTTAGGTGGGGGATCATTAAATTTTGATTTCTGTGTAATTGCGACAGATCAGAGCAATGTTCATTGCTAAGCATTTTTTCCCATGTTTAGTCTATTTGAATTTGCATAGTTGCAAGAAATGATGAGTGGGGGGAATCAGACAACAATGATTTAATGACAGTCGCCTTCAAGGTTCAAAAAGTTAAAGCTTTAAAACTGTTAAATCACAAATTGTCAGTGATCCGGGTAGAAACATACAAAGTAACTCTCCTTAAATCAAACTGTTATCGCCAAGCAGCCTTTTTCTTACTTTGGCCCTCTGTAAATGTTGATTCTTAGCGCTGGCAATAATTCTGCCTCGGTTTGTGTGTGTGCGGAGAAATCGATGGTTCCCAACATTTACTGATTAAACAGTGAACCCTGCCCACCCGAGCTATGCTAGAATGTTATTTTAACAAGCAACCTAGTTCATCTCGAATGCGCCAGAACATCCTGTTTGGTAAGTCGTATATATTAACTCTTTGCAAAGCGGCAGGTGTCCCTGGGGTAAAGCGCCTGCTATGCTGTCAAACAGCTGGATTTGGGGTAAATGAAATTTTCTGGGAAGAGGTTTCATGTGACAAAAACATTCCTACTTTTGTTGAAGAGCCAAACACGTTTCAGTTTTTGGCCACTACATACGAAGGGTTTTCGGCATTTCAAAACAAACAGATGTTGATGGTTTTTAAATGAAAGCCTGGACATTTTCCCAGGAAATTTTCACTGCCTATAACAAAAGAAAAGTTTTTCATTTTCATTTAAACTTTCTTTTTGGGGGTGCGGGAGGGGAATTCCCCAACCACCTCTCTGCTTCAAAGACCAAAACTGTTTGCTTCACCCTATGAGAATCCTTGAATTCAGACCTTGCAGTTTTCTCTGAATAATTAAATTGACTCAGAATGGTGCTGCTCTTCTGTCTCTCTTTAACCGGCGATGCTCTGGGTGGGTGGGGGTCGCTGAGATTTCCAGTCCTTTCCCCCTCCAAGAAAAGCTGGGGTGTGAAAAGCCCCCCGCAGGTATCTTAAAGGGTCAGCTCGAGCCTGCGCATTGGCTAAGAGGTGGACGGGGACTGTCAGAAAGGCGCCGCAGCTCTCTGGGTAATACAGATTGGTTCTAGCTGGTAGCATCGGGGGAGTACAATCCAGGTGCACTTCCCAGCGAATGGTTCTGATTTGTGTTCAAGGACCGTGTCGCATCACATGAGCGAAGCACGCAGGGCAGCGAGGGCCAGCCCACCCTAGGGCGGCATGTGTGTGTGTGTGTGGGGGCTCTCTGAGAGGTCTCCCAGGCACAGGACAGGGGGCATGGGGTGAAGTTCTCCAGCCAGTGTTATGCAGGAGGGTCAGACCAGATGGGCTGATTGACTCTGCGGCCCATCGCATGCCTCAGCAACGGGCGGCTGACTCAGTCTCCCCAGTCACCCGCACGGGCAAATAGCAGGGAACGCGCCTCAGCCTGTGTCCTGCCCAAGCGGATCCTCAGGAGCCAAGTCCTAAGCTGGGGAAGTGACAATTCCGGACAGCACCAGGGCGGCTGAGTCAAACCCGTTAGCCACCGGGCTGGGCCAGTGACGCAGCCCAGTGGGAGGGTGCCTGGTGGCTCTGGGGCTGGCAGTCCAGTCTCAGTCCCCCAGTCCACCAAGCTGGGGAGGAGGAAGGTGTCTCTGCAGGAGCCTTGGAGGGATCAGAGCGGCTCCGTGGCCTGGAAGCCTTCAGAACAGCCCTCGGCAGTGAACCCGGGACCCTTTGCTGCCCTGCCTCAAGCATGCGTCTGGCTTCTGCCTAGAGCCTTGCTAGAGGCTGGGTCATGGGGCTGCCAGAGCCATCGTCAAGCCCTCTGTGTGTCCCGCCGTCCTCTTCTCTGGGGGTGAGGACCCTGCCCTGAGTTCAGTCCCTGCAGTTTCACAGCATGGGCCGTGAGTGGGACCCCGCAGTCAGCAGTGCCCCTGGCCCGTGGGCAGGGGGGGGGCATGTGTGGCAGGGGCGAGGTGTGGTGACAAGTCCATACGGGAGCAGGGCCTGCTATCCTCGGACCTTGCTCCGGCTGTCACGCAGCGCCTCGAGCTTCAGCCCCAGCTCGCTGAATTTGGGCCTCTTGCTCTGGCTGAAGGCCCAGCAACTCAGCATCAGGCTGTGCACCTGGGAGGAGAAAGGAGTGTGGAGCCGTGAACATGAAAGGGGGAGAGGGACGCGCGCAACAGAGCCCCCTCCCCACCCTCGGGGAAGCATGGGCTCCTTACCTCAGCGGGGCAGCCGGGGGGCGCGGGGAGCCTCCTGTCGTCCTTCAGCAGCTCCAGCAGGTGGCAAATGATCGGCATGGGCTTGTCATGTCCCATCATGCGGAGAAATTCCTGCGAGGCGGGGAGAGAAAACAAGGCAGGAAATGGAAACTCTGGGAGTGGATTGGTCTCCCTCCGCAGGCAGGAGTGAGGATTGTGAGGTCTCTTTTTAAACCAGTTTCCCCCCTTTCTCCCATGATCAGATGCAAATTTGTCTCCCTCCACAGGCAGGAGTGGGGATTGCGAGGTCTCTTTTTAAACTGGTTTCCCCCCCATGCTGTATAGTCTCCATGGTGAGATGTGACTTTGTCTCCCTCCGCAGGCAGGAGGGGGGACTGCAAAGTCATTTGCTTTTTTAAAAATCTGATTTTTTCACCATACTATGTGGTCCCCGTGGTCACCCTTTAGCCTATCAAAGCTCCATTTACAAAGGAGTAATCAGTACCAAATCAAAGTTCTGTAAGCAGGTTACAGACGTGAAGGGAGGGCATCGGAGCTGGTTATGTGCACAGCAAGGTAAGGTGGCACAGAGGTTGTACGCAAGCTATTGACAGGGTTGGACTCTTAAGTGTTAACCAGGTATTAAAGTATTGATTTGTCATTTATCACCTCTTTGTCAACTAGGTACAAACTGAACTTTCACATAACACAGGACCGCCTTCAGGAGAGGAAGCTGCCAGTTTAGTCTGCCATGGATGGGTCACTTGTGTGCAGTGTTTGCTCAGATAAGTGACCAGGGGGGGACACTTTGCAGTGGGACAGCATAGGGGCTCATCTGTGCAATTTACTGCTGCAGGATATTAGTGAAGCAAGGAGCTTTTTTGGCTTCTAGGGGCTTAGATATTTATTAAGTCACAAGGGTTCTCAGCTCTCATGCTTCAGGGTATGAGCTGACTGGGGTCAGGAAGGAATCCCAGCCCCTCCCCTGGTAGGATTGCCCCATTAGGAGCACTCTGAGGCAGGGGAGTTAAACCTTCAGAGGTTTCCAGCGCTGGAGACTAAGAGGATCATAGGGTTGTTAAGCAGTTCGTCTGGGGCAATCCCAAATGTACCAGGCCAAGTTCAGCTCTGGCGTAAGGGGAGGCAGCTCCCATGGGAGTCCAGGGAGAGTTGTGCCTGATTCAGCCAAAGGTCTTTCCTGGCAGCAGAGATCAAGAACCTCCGAACGCATGGCACCTGCGGTGCCCGTGGGAGACGCCGCCCGTAGGGGAAGCTGCAGCTAGCCGTCTCACCTCGGAGGGGCTTTGGCTTCTGTTGCTGTACGTGAAGAGCTCGTAAAGGACGACTCCAAAGCTCCAGACATCGGACTCGCGGGAGAACACGTTATCCGACAGGGACTCAGGCGCGTACCTGGCCGGGGAGGAGGCGGTTAGCGAGGTAGGTGGGTGAGCACCGGGCTGCGCAAGCAGAGGGCCCAGGAAGGCACTTGTTTGAAGCCGGATGGTTGTGTGGGGTGAGGGCTTCTCCCCTCCAGAGACAAGAGGGGCAGAGAGAAGGCGCAGTTTGTCCCCAGCTGGAGACAATGAGCCCAGCTCAGTTGACGTCAATGGGAGCTGCACCGTTTTACGCCAGCTGAGCAGCTGGCTGAGTATTTTAAAATTCAACATTTTTGACCTCAAAGTTCCCCCTGGGCAGTGGGCCCTGTATCAGAGAACTCCAACATTCTCCCCCCCTCCACCCATTCCCCATCTATCTAGGCCTCCCTCGTGTCTGCTGTACTGGAGCACCGGGGCAGGCAGCTGAGTCTAGTAGACAAAGCACGGGACGAGGGGACAAGAATCCCCTGGTTTTATTCCCAGTTCTTTCACTGACTTGCTAGGTGGCATCAGGTGTGTGCCTCAGTGTCCCCATCTGTAGAATGGGGTTGACAATACTGCTCTCACAGGGCAACTGTTTAGCTGATGTTTGCAAAGTACCGTTGTTGGCACGGACTGGTTAGAGGTGTGACATGGCCCCTCCAGCAGGAAGGTTGGATCGTACTGAGCACTCAGAATCTCCCCAGTGCTTGGTAAGAGGTTTATCCCCCTTCCACAGAGGGAAGAAATGAGGCACTGAAAGCGAAAGTGTCATGGCCAAGGCCGCACAGGGAGACTGTGGCAGACCTGGGAAAAGAACCCAGGAGTCCTTGCTTTCATCTGCTCTGGGAGCTGCAGCCTGTCCCCCAGCAAAGCACAGCCCAGGGGATGCTGGCAGCTTGGGCCTCCCCTACCAGAACACGGGGCTCTGTCCCGGCTCCCGCACCACGTAGTACTCCTTGTCCTGGGGGAGCAGCTTGGCCAGGCCAAAGTCCCCGATCTTCACGTGGGTCTCGTTCTCCACCAGGATGTTCCTGCTGGCCAGGTCTCTGTGAACGTAGCGCTGGGATCCTAGGTACTCCATGCCCTGGAACAGAGACGCTGAAAGCCTCCAGCCCGAGGCAATGCATGCCAATCCCACAGGGGACCCTGGCTCCAGCCCTGGGAATCCCGCTCCCTGCCTACTCTGAATCAGAGAGCCAGCCGGCTCTGCTCCGTGCACCTACCTGGGCTTGGGGAAGGAAGGACGGCCATAAGGCGCTGGGGCCGGGCTGCGGTCGACTGGGCTTATGTCCCAGCTCTGCCACAGGCTCCCGGGGTGACCTTGGGAGAGTCATGTCACTGCTCACTGCCTCAGTTTCCCATTCCCTTTGCTGTGAATGGGGGGCAAGGAGCAGAGGAGCTGCATGCGGGGAGGTGCCTTGGGGTGCAGCCGGGCTTCCTACCTTACATATCTGCCACGCGTACAGCAGCAGCCGCTTGTGGTCCAGGCGCTCCCGGTTCTTCTGCAGATACTCCCTCAGGCAGCCTTTGGGCAGATACTCCATGACCAGCCGCAGGCTCCTCCGCCCTGGCAGGTACAGAAAGGACGTCACAGCCGTCCTGGCCCAGGAGTCTGCCCTGCACCCGGCACTCAGCCCCGCTTGGCACGGGAGCCCGCCCCGCACCCGGCACTCAGCCCCGGCCCTACACTCCTGTGCGTCCTGAGCGGGTTTGCTCTAGTGGAAGCTCCATCAGGCAGTGAGGTGAAGGTCTCAGCTTGGAACAAGCAGCGAGGACTGAGAGGCACCAGCAGGGCTGGGATAGCAGGGGGCTGCGGCTCGGGGATGAGGGGGAGCCCGGGGCTGGGATGGCAGGGGGCTGCGGGTTTGGGGTAAGGGGAAGCCCGGGGCTGGGATAGCAGGGGGCTGTGGGTCGGGGGAGCCCGGGGCTGGGATAGCAGGGGGCTGTGGGTCGGGGGTGAGGGGGAGCCCGGGGCTGGGATAGCAGGGGGCTGTGGGTCGGGGGTGAGGGGCAGCTGTTGAGCTGCAAATAGTCTGCAACAGGCCCCTGCAGCGTGCTGGAGCCATCACCAACCTCTGGTGCCTCGGTCGCTCCCCAGAGCCCGTCAGTGATTTCAGGGGCTCCCCATGGAGTTCGCTTCCCCCACCCCATGCTGCCTACAGCTGTGAGGGCCAGGCCCGAATGTAGCTCCATCCAGGCTGGGCACTGGCTTCCCAGGGCTCCTGTCCAGCCCTAGCATTAACCCTTCCTTGCCCAGGCCCCGGCTCACCCAGGCTGTAGCACACGCCCCGGTACTTGACGATGAAGTCGCTGTGCAGGGAGCGCAGGATGGCGATCTCTCGTTCGAAGTCCTGCAGCTGCTCAGCTGAGCTCTGCTGCAGCCGCTTCACGGCCACCAGCTCCCCGGTGCTGTCGTCCAGCGGGTCGTATCGACACAGCTCCACGCTGCCAAAGTTCCCCTGGCGAGGGAGAGAGAGTGGAGTGCATGGGGCCTGGCAGCTGGGAGGCTGATGGACACAGCCGTGGCAACCCCAGGAAACGCCCCCCAGCTGGACGCAACAGTATAAACGCCTTTCCCAGACTGCCACTGGGCTGGGGGGGCAAAGATTTGCACAGCACTAAAGCGGGTGATACATGCCTGTCCTGCGGAACTCCCTGCTACATGAAACCATGGAGGCCAAGGGTCTTGAAGGTTTAGCTATGGAGGTGGAAAACAGAAGAAACTGGCCCTTGTGCAGGGCAGCTGCTGCACCATTTAAATCCTCCACAGCAGGGCTGAGGCCGTGCGTTGGCCCCTCTGCAAAGAGTGACTTTAGCCCCGGGAGAAGATCCCCTGTGACATTCGGGGGAAAGTCTCCACTTGAGGAAAAGGAAATGCACAGCCCCATGCGCGCCCTGGGGTCAGGCTGCCAATGTAACCGCTTCAGCTAGCCAGCATGAGCGAGTCGTGGGAGGAAGGGGACCGGGTCGCCCAGCTGAGGAGTCGTTTAACACCCAAACGCCAGGTGAGGGCAGTGCAGAGATGCAGCCCCGCAGAGTGACTTGGTGTGAACGTAAAGCACACGTGGAGGCTGGGGCCTGGGGTGCAGGACCTGGCTGTGGTTCCTTCGGGGGGCTCACCTTGCCCAGCACACACATATACTTCAGGTGCCGCTCCTCATAGATGGCGGGGTCCTGGCACACTGGGCCTGTGATGTAGCCCCAGAAGCCATCCTTGGCTGGGAGCTCGCTGGGCGACAGGTCCGACAGCAGCTCATAATCTGAAACGGGGGAGGACGGGCATGTCAGGCTGCAGGGCCAGTTCCCGCCGGTGCCCCCCACGCCCAGCCACCTCTGGCTGCAAACCGCTCCTGCTTTCCGCCGGGCAGTGGCAGCACCAGCATCGTCCTGAAGGGGGCGCTACCGAGCCAAAAGCAAGCAGGGCTCCGGATTCACAGCCTGGGCAAGCTGGCTGCTCTGTGCCGGCCCATCCGCCCTGCCCATGGAGCTGTACCCTGCTCGGTGCCATGCCCTGGAGCCATCCCGGCCTCACACCCAGCCAGGCTGGGGCTAGAAGCAAGAGAGACCATGGTCAGCCTGGCAAACGGGACCAGCGTCATCCGCGGGTGCCGGATCTCGGCCATGACCGCCGGGCGTCTGGCTTGGGAGCTGCTGTCTGTTGCAATCCCACCCCCCGTGTTCTCAGCAGCCTGCCCCACGTGCGCCGGCCGGGCACTCACCTGAGGTGATCAGGCTGTTGAGGTCCCTGATGATGGCCCGGAAGGAGGGGCGCCAGCCCGGCCGGTAGTCCATGCACTGGGTGATGAGATTGGCCAGCTCCGTCCACTTGGGAGCCGGCAGCTGGAGGCTGTTCTGGTAGAACTGGAGTTTCTAGACAGGGGAAAGGGGGTGGGGGGGTTAGGCATTGCACTGCCGGGGAATTATCTGGGTCCCCACCTCTGGATCGTCCCTTGCTTGGTACCAGACACCACCCTCTGCTTTTCAGGTCACTTTGGCACCCAGTGATCTCCCAAGGGGCCAGGCTGAGTTTGCACAGGCTGGAAACCATTCCCCTTGCCATGAATTGGGGGGGGAGGGGGGGCGGGTGGCTAAAGGTGGACCTGCCTGGGTAGAAGCTGTGGCATTTGGGTCTCCTAGCCAGCTGCAGTTTCCATCTGCCTTCGCCCCAGGTGAAGGGGGATGCGAAGAGGAGGGGCCAAACACCCTCCTCCACTTTTTCCACGGGGAAACCATCACTCTCCTCCCCTTTTTCCACAGGGAAACCATTTTTTAAAAAAAAAAATCTTTAAAAATAAGACGCAGCAGGGGAAGGGCGGATTTCCTTCCAGCAAATGCCCCTTCCTGGGGTCAGAAGGAGCCTTGTCAATTGAAATGGCTTCATCACAAGTCACAGGATACTGGGAATTTTTCATCAAGTCCCAGCTCTGGGAGTCATGCTAGACAAAAACAAAAAGCAAAACATTTGCCAGCCTTCCTGGCTGGTCAGGAAGTGGGGACCCCGAGGGGCTTAGACCCCAGAAGGCAAAGGTAAAAGAACCCAGCATTTTTAACTTGTGGATTTTAAGCTGATCGCGATTTTGGGGCGCCGACAAACTCACATCACGTGAACGCTTGGGGCTGGCCCTACTCCCATAGCTCTGGGGGAAACGACATGCCGGACTCTGATTCCTGTAGCCCAATGGCACCTTAACTAACCAGAGCGACCCCGACCATCCTGCTACGACAGGATTGTGGGCCCTGATCCTGATCCGCCTCTGCCCGCCCAGGCCCGCCAGCAGCGACAAGGGGCCTAGTGAGTTTCCAATGACGCATCGCCACCTGGTGACCGTGAGCCAGAGCAGCACTGCGAAGGAACAGCTGTGCCGGGCCGGGACTCTCCAAAGAGGAACTTTGCAGAGAAGTTGCCATGGGGTTGGCAGAGAGTTACTGCAGGTCGGACCCACTCTGCCAACACAACCCAGCACCTCCAGGCTGGTAAAATCCCAGCCGCAGCAGCAGTAGGAACAGAGGAGGGAAATGACCTCAGAGCCATGGGAGGGGGGATTCCAGGGAGCAGAGGGGTTGACTCACCAACAGGGGATCTAGGGCACTCGTGGGCATGGTGCCCCCACTGAAGATCTCCCACATGGTAGCGCCGAAACTCCACTTGTCCGACTCGAGCGCCAGGTTCTTGGGGTCACTGATGCACTCAGGGGCCACCCAGGGGATGCGGTCGATCAGCACTGCAAGGGAGCACACATTGGTGGGGTGAAGGCAGCTCTGCACGTGGGCACCCTGGTAACTGTCGCCAGGTGTCCCGCTGCCCCCACTGCCAGTCAGCTGCCAGAGCCCAGCACAGGGGTGGGGGTTAGAATCCTAAATTGACCGCTCCTTTGTGCCTAAATCCCATTTGAAAATAAGATGGAGGCTCCTAAATCTCCTGGGCATGGCCGGGCTGAGCACAACAATGCCCAAGTACCTTTCAAGATCTGTGCCTTAGCTGCCCCATGCCTCAGTTTCCCCTCTGTGCAATGGGGATCGTAGCCCTGCCCTGCCATATATTGCAGACTGTGAGGTGCCCAGATACTCCGGTGATGGGAGCCAGGGAAGGCCCTGAGAGGAATCCTGAGGGTCTTTCCTCAGTGGAGACAAAGCGGTACGTTTCAAGGGAGCCTCTTCTCCTTGGCTGAAAGGCAGGGGATGGAAGGATTGTGCAGGAGGTCAGACTAGATGATCATATTGGTCCCTTCTGACCTATGAGTCTATGAGTCTATGATTCACTTCCCCAAAGGATGCATCTGTCCCTCCCCAGCCTCATGGGGTGTGAGTCGTGATGGGAGCCAGCAGGGCATGCTCCACCCCAGGGAACTTACTTTCCCTGGCCAGCACGGTGAGGCTGACTCCAGGGTCGCTGAGCTTTATGAAAGGGGGGCTGCCACTGGTGGCGTCCCCCTCCCTGGCCAGCAGAACCTTCTTAGCAGAGACGTTGCCGTGCACGATCTTCTTATCCTCCTGGGGAAGGAGTGAGGTGGTCAGTTGCGAATGTCAGCAGTGAACAGCACAGTGTGTCTCTTTATTTCCCCATTCACCAGGCTATTTGGGCCTGGAGCTGTTCTTTATCACTCACCATTGTCCCTCTTTTACAGCAGAATCTAGGGCTTTGATTGCCGGAGTACTGAAAGTGCCAGAGACATGCAGCTGCAGAGCTATTTCTGCTGGCTCACCCTGGCCACCAGACCAGGTGGGCCCGATCAGCACCCACCCAGGAGGATCAAATGCTTTGATTGCCTCGCAGAGGGAATTAAGGCTGGCCTGCAAGCCTAGAAATGGTCCAGTAGCAAGGCGGGAAGGCTGGGCTGTTAAGGTAGGGTAACCTAGTGCACAGGATTGGGACTCAGAAGATTTGGCTTCTATTCCTGGTTCTTTCACTGGCCTGTTGGGGGACCTTGGGTAAGTCACTTGCCCTCCTTAGGCTTCAGTTTCCCTGTCACGGAGTCTGGCCCTGCACCCCTCTTCCTGGGACCCACAGTGAAAAACAGAAGGTTTATTGGACAGCAGGAACACAGGTTACAGCAGAGCTTGCAGGCACACTCCCGGACCCCTCCACTGAGTCCTTCTGGGGGTTCAGGGTGCTTGGATCCCAGCTAGGATCCCCTGAATTCCTCCCCATAGCCCAAACCCAAACTGTCCTGCTCTCCTCCTCCGGCCGAAAAAAAAATCCCTTTGTCTCCTTCTCCTCCGCCCAGCAGCTCCCCCTCCCCCCTGCCGGCTCACATTACAACCTGACTACCTGTCCCTCACCTACAGACATCCCCTGCTTCCGTTCCCCACACAGACAGTCCCTACTCCATCACACTGGGCTTGATGGACCTTTGGTCTGACCCAATATGGCTGTTCTTATGTTCTAAGGAAGCAAATTTTTTGACTTTCTGAGGAATTTCTTTTCCAGTCCAAACTCACTTACCTACAGCACAAATCAGAGGAAAGGAAGAGGCAAGTCCCTGCCTGGCAAAAAAGCCGCAAATGCCAGGAGGAGGAGAATGAGAGCTTTCACAATTGTCGTTTGGAACAAGAGGGGGTAACAGCCTACCACACATACATCTTGAGAAATTTAATTAAAATCCTAATTATACCATCGGGGCAAGGGAAGACCCTGCATAACTTTGGAATTATAATTTTGTGAAGGAGAAGTGAGGGGGTGGTTAAGTAGTGGTTGCTCAAGGGGAAAAGAATTTCTAGACTCTAGAAATTAAAGGAGCAACATTAAAGTGGAGCTGGCTGATCACTGATATATAGTAATGGGCAGTAAGCAGGAAGGCGGCAGGAGGGTCCCTGGTTAAAATTCACCACCAAACTGAAAGATGGGTGGGTGGATGAATTCTCTTCCCTGAATTATTGGCATTACAATAGGGCCAGGATCAGGGTCCCGTTGTGCTAGGCACTGTGGCACACTAGATAGTGAGAGAAAACAACTGCCTGAAGAACTTGCAGTCTAAATAGACAAGACAGACAGAGAGTGGGAGGAAGTGATGAATTGCCCAAGTTCACACAGCAGGTCAATGCAGCAGAGTGAGATACAGAACCCAGGTCTGACTCCCTCTGCCCAGGCCTATCCACTAGAGCACGTTTCTCCACTTCAGGGTGCACTGAGCCGCCTTGAGAAGAGCCATTCCACGGGCTCATTAAAACACTCACACAAAGAGCCATTTTGACCCGCCCAGAAAGGTATATCATAATGGCAGGTAGTTTAAAAAAGGTCTCTCTGAAGGATTACGTTGGTCCCCTCCAACATCTTCACACCCTCCCTGCCCCACGCTTCATGTTCCTCAAGCTGGATACAGTGCTATACTTATCAACCACCATTAGAAGATTTTTCAAGAACTAAGCATGAAACTCTTCCAGCAAAGTGCAGCTTCAACGATTCACTCGCTCAGTGCCACCTCTGCTGCCTTCTTTCTGGGCAATAGGAAAGTATTATCACTTTAAAGGGGAAAAGAAATAGAGACCGTGACACTCGGTACCTCAAAGTAGCACTCTGGAAGTCCCCATATTTCACCTCTGTTTATATAATTGTATTGAAAGTATGAAAGTCTTGATCTGCTGAAAATTAATATCTTGGTTGGATGTGTATGTATTATTATATGTGACATTATGAAGCATTGCTATAAAAATATGTTACTGAAAATATGTGTGAGGTTGGGAGAATGCCCCACAGCCAACCTTTTAACTGCAACAAAAGGACCAGCCAGATGTGCTGATGACGCATTAAAAGGAATCCACTCTTGCAGCGGCCATCCCAGAGGCTTAAATCATGTATGCAGTGGAGACTTCTTGACTAGTGGGACTGCCTGATTCCCATGTCACACAAAGATCCTTCCAGCAAGCTGGAAGAAAATATAGAAGAGGGGAAGTGCCATCATCCTTGGCCTCCCTAACCCCAAATCAAACACCTGGAGGAAAACATCTGGAGGACAAAGACTTTGAAATGGGGAAGGGTTGTTCCAGGCTGGAATGGAATCCAGTCTGTGTATTGAGAGATTTGTGAGCTGTTTGTACCATCTGCAGGATGAGGCGCTGCTTGATTTCAAAATCCTGCTATAGTTTGTAAACTAAGAAACAAAATAAGTTTGCAGTCTGAAGTAACCAAGTCTGATCTCTATGCCTGCTACATATAATCACTTAAAATCTTCCTGTACTAATAAACCTTTTTTTATATTTTTACCTAAAAACAGTGTGTTTTGGTTGAAGTGCTGGGAAATGTCAACTCAGTTAACAAGGCTAGTGTGTGTCCATTCCACACTAAGGGAATGGCAAACTACTTAATGAACTTGAGCAGTCCCTATCTACAGCCATCCTCTCTACCTTTCCCCTAACTTATAGCTTCTACCACCTCTAACTCACAGCTTCTCTTGCCTTCCCTGTTTTCAAAGCACCTAATACCTCCATTCTTCTGCCTTAATATACAATTGCTACCAAACCAGGACACCTGTAGTGCTCGCCTCACATAATCTCTCTCATTGTTATGGGCAACTATAAACATGATCAATTCTATCCCTCAGTGTTCTAGGCTAACCAGGCTAGAATAATTAGCGCCAATTAGTCAATCCAAGTAGTCCCACCTAATTTACAGACCCCTTTATTAATAAACTGCCTGCATTCCAGCTGTTTTTAAGTACAGCTGAAGGGAAACTAAAGTCTGTCAGATATTTTACATTGCTGGCTAAAGTAGCCAGAATCACCTGACTCTTTTGCACAAGTTGTGTCATTGACTGAATGTTCCTCCTCCTCAACAGAAGGCCTTACTTTAAGTTGTAGTAGGAGGGAAAGCTTCCTTTCCATCTGTCAGTGAGGCAATAATCTAGCTCCAAACCATAGAAATCAGCTGTGAATCTCCCAGATCTGTACCCTCTTGCCGAATGTAGAACTGTCCTCCTGTAAATGCTCTAAGTTTTCCCAGCTAGAGTGGAACAGCAAACACCCCTCACTTTGATTAGTTACCAGTGTCAACTCCCCAGCTTTCCCTTTCTGTATAAACCAGTTTTGTAAACAGATTTAATAAAGTCGAGTGCACGCGGCTACACAAAGCACAATAATTCGGTGGTGTGCGTCCATGTACCAGAGGTTAGCGTCGATTTCTGGAGCGTTGCACTGTGGGTAGCTATCCTGTAGCTATCCCATAGTTCCCACAGTCTCCCCGCCCATTGAATTCTGGGTTGAGACCCAATGCATGATGGTGCAAAAACAGTGTCTAGGTGATCCTAGGTAAATGTCATCATTCATTCCTTCCTCTGTGAAAGCAACGGCAGACAATCATTTCACGCCCTTTTTCCCTGGATTGCCCTGGCAGATGCCATAGCATGGCAACCATGGAGCCCGTTTTGCCTTTTGTCACTGTCACCGTATGTGTACTGGATGCCGCTGACAGAGGCGGTACTGCAGCGCTACACAGCAGCATTCATTTGCCTTTGCAAGATAGCAGAGACGGTTATCAGTTGTTCTGTACCATCTGCCATGCCATTTGTTGGCGATGAGATGACGGTTATCAGTCATTCTGTACTGTCTGCTGCTGTCATGGGTGCTCCTGGCTGACCTTCGCTGAGGTCGGCTGGGGCGCAAAGACAAAAATGGGAATGACTCCCAGGTCATTCCTCCTTTATGTTGTATCTAAAAATAGAGTCAGTCCTGCCTAGAATATGGGCAAGCGTACTAGAGAACCAGTGTACCAGAGAGCACAGCTGCTCCATGTGTCAGATCCTGCAGAAATGATGAGCTGCATGCCATTCTAGGGGGGTGCCCTGCAACAACCCCCCGTTGCTTCCCTCTCCCCCAATCCCTCCTGGGCTACCATTGCAGGGTCCCCCCATTTGTGTGATGAAGTGTATAGGAATAAGAAACACTGACTGCAGGAATAAGAGGGGAGGCAGCCTCACTGACTTTTTAGTGAGATAAAATGAGGGAGAGGCAGCCTCCCGCTGCTATGATAGTCCAGGCAGTACAGAATCTTTTCTTTAGACATGAAAGGTGGGGGGCTGATGGAGCTCAGCCCCCAGTTGCTATGATGAGGACGGTTACCAGCCATTCTGTACCATCTGCCGGGAATAACCGGGAGTCATTCCTATTTTTACCCAGGCGCCCTGGCCAACCTCACCTGAGGCCAGCCAGGAGCACTCACAAGGGGATGATGACAAACCAGATATCAGTCATATTGTACCGTCTGCCACGGGGAGGGAGGGGAGAGGATGCTGCTGTTCAGCTGCTGCAGCACCCTGCGTCTACCAGCAGCATGCAGTAGACATAGGGTGACATTGAAAAAAAGTCAAGAAACAATTTTTTTCCCTTTTCTTTCACGGGCGGGGGAGGGGGGTAAATTGACGAGATATACCCTGAACCACCCCGGACAATGTGTTTGACCCTACAGGCATTGGAGCTCAGCCAAGAATGCAAATGCTTTTCGGAGACTGCGGGGACTGTGGGATAGCTGGAGTCCTCAGTACCCCCTCCCTCCCTCCATGAGCGTCCATTTGATTCTTTTGGCTTTCCGTTACGCTTGTCACACAGCACTGTGCTGTGGACTCTGTATCATAGCCTGGAGATTTTTTCAAATGCTTTGGCATTTCGTCTTCTGTAACGGAGCTCTGATAGAACAGATTTGTCTCCCCATACAGCGATCAGATCCAGTATCTCCCGTACGGTCCATGCTGGAGCTCTTTTTGGATTTGGGACTGCATCGCCACCCATGTGCTGATCAGAGCTCCACCTGCTGGGCAAACAGGAAATGAAATTCAAAGTTCGCAGGGCTTTTCCTGTCTACCTGGCCAGTGCATCCGAGTTCAGATTGCTTTCCAGAGCGGTCACAATGGTGCACTGTGGGATACCGCCTGGAGGCCAATACCGTCGATTTGCGGCCACACTAACCTAATCCGATATGGCAATACGATTTCAGCGCTACTCCTCTCGGGAAGGAGTACAGAAACCGGTTTAAAGAGCCCTTTATATCAATATAAAGGGCCTCTAAATCGGCTTTAAACCCGTAGTGTAGACCAGGCTCGGGTTGGAGGCTTTCACAAGTTTACAGTGTAGATCACTGCGGGACTGGGACAAGCAGATCTTTCCAATTTATCAGAACGCAATACGTCCAGAGCTTTCTTTGCCTTGCTACAGGGACTAGAAATCGACTCGCAAGAGTTACTAACAAAATTTTTTAGTGCCCTCAAAAAATAGGGGCGTCATGATGAAAGCCACAGGGATTCTGTAATAAGACAAGGTATATATTTTATCTCTCTCTGATCCCGAATTCTTTGTTGTGCCCGCAAATTCCCACTGATATCAACTCAGAGCTGTGGGAGGTCAATCAATGCAAATCTTAAGCTATCCGTTGTATAGGTTGTAAGTTGAAATTAGGGATTTTACCTCCGTCTAACTTGCTAGAATCGGTAGTGTGTGATTTCACCATGACCCTATTTTCAAAGCACTAACAATTACATTTGTAGGATTAAAATTTCGGTCGATCAGTTTCTATAGCTGTTGTCACTGCTCCCACATGACCAAGTCCATCTGAAATATCCTGCCACAGCACAGAACTAGAATAGCTCAGCAAGGTCCAGCCCGCAGGTGAAACCGTTAAACGTAAATTTGGTTATTCACTAAGGCGCTTGTCTACGCTACGCATTTATACCAATTTAGCAGCGTTAAACGAAATTAACCCTGCGACCCATCCACAATAAGGAAGCCCTTAATATCGGTGATAAAGGGCTCTTATACCGGTATCTGTAGTCACTCCCTTTCCCGCGAGAGGGAGTGCGTACTGAAATCGGTAATTGCCATGTCTCATGAATTAGGGTTAGTGTTAGGCTGCACATCGACAGTTATTGGCCTCTGCGTGCGCCCTAATCCACAGTGCCCACCACTGTGACCGCAACTCTGGAAAGCAATTCTGAACTCGGATGCACTGGCCAGGTAGACAGGAAAAGCCCCGCGAACTTTTTGAATTTTCATTTCCTGTTTGCCAGCGTGGAGCTCTGATCAGCACGGGTGGCAATTGCAGTCCCAAAATCCAAAAAGGCTCCGAGAGGACCGTTACAGGAGATACTGGATCAGATCCGGCTGTATGGGGAGACAAATCTGTTCTATCAGAGCTACGTTACAGAAGATTGAAATGCCAAAGCATTTGAAAAAATTCTCCAGGCTATGATACAGAGTCCACAGCACAGTGCTGTGTGACAAGCGTAACGGAAAGCAAAGAATCAAATGGACGCTCATGGAGGGGGAGGGGGTACTGAGGACTCCAGCTATCCCACAGTCCCCTGCAAGTCTCCGAAAAAGTATTTGACATTCTTGGCTGAGCTCCCAACCGGCCTGAAGGGTCAAAACATTTGTCCGGGGTGGTTTCAGGGTGTATGTCCGTCAATTTACTACACCCTCCTCGCCCTGCCGGAAAGAAAAAGGAAAAAAAAACGTTGTTCTCGTCCTTTTTTCAATGTCACCCTATGTCTACTGGCATGCTGCTGGGTAGAACGGGTGAGGCTGGCAGTGCTGAACACCAGCATCCCTCCCTCCCCTCCCGATGGCAGACGGTACAAAAATATGGACTGATATCCATGTCTTGATCATCATCCCATGAGTGCTCCTGGCTGGCCTCAGCTGCGGTCGCGCCAGGCGCCTGGGTTAAAAAATGGGAATGGAACTCCCGGTCATTCCCGGCAGATGGTACACGAATGGCTGGTAACTGCTTCCTCATAGTCAATCTGGGGCTGAGCTTTCCATCAGGTACCCCCCGCCGCTTCATGTCTAAAGAAAAGATTCTGTCTGCCTGGACTATCCATAGCAGTGGGAGGCTGCCTTCTCCCTCATTTTAATGTCTCACTATAATAAGCTGTCAGTGCCTCCCCCTCATTTCCTGCATGTTACTCCGTGCATTCTTATTACTTCATCACACAAATGGGGGGACCCTGTAACTGCCACGTAGCCCAGGTAGGGATTGGAGGAGGAGAGGAAGCAACGGCGGGGGGGTTGTTGCAGGGGCACCCCCTAGAATGGCATGCAGCTCATCATTTCTGTGAGGATCGGATACATGGATGAGCAGCTGTGCTCTCTGTTAACTCGTTCACGGTCTGTAGTACAAACTTGCCCCATATTTGCTAGGGCGGACTGACTCTATATTTTAGATTACAACATAAAGGACTGAGAGATGACTCTGGTGGAGTAAGTTATTTCCCATTTTTGTCTTTGCAATAGCCCCCATGCCGACCTCTCCCCCAGGGGAGTGATTTCATGGGGGAATCAGGGAGGGGCAAAAAAAGCTGGGTTGGTTCCCCAGGAGTTTTCGCACAAGTTGGCTGTGACCTGGGCCCCATTTGGGGGGGACATTTTTCCCTCTCGCAGGGGACCACCAGGGGAAAAATCCGGCGCACCAGGGCAAGGAGGGCTTGGCACAGAAACTTTTACTGGGCCTGGGGGTCTTTTTACCCCCCCAGTTCCGGAACGTACTTGCCCCAATTTCTGTGGAATTCCCTTTTGCCAGAGGGTGGGGGAAGGCCCAGGACAAGGAGGAAAAGGCAGCCTTGAGGGCCTTTACCCTTATTAAGGGAAAGAACTTTCCAGAAGGTGCCATGGGAACAAGTTGGGGGGACCTCCTTCAAAGGCAAGATGGACCCGGGGGTCAGGGGAAAAAAATTACATTCCTGGTTGGTGGTGGGATTTGCCAACTCGTTACCCCGAGGGCGGTGGGGGCCCTTTGGTCCTCTATCGGAAGCAAGGATTTTTACCAAAAGTTTGGCAAGATTGCCGGGGGCTGCTTGACGGATTTTTCAAGCCGGGGTGGGTTCCCAGAGGGTTCTTTAAACGGTTTCCAGGGTCCAAAACCTTCCATTGTCGAACCTGCTCCGGGTCCTTTATGGGCAGAAAATGTGGGTGCAGCATCAACTGGGCCTCCAGGGTAATACCCAGGGTCCAACGGGGGTGGGTGGAAAAAAGGTTCCAAACGGGCGCTGGAAGATGATTGCTTTAAAAAACCATTTATGGAAACCAGCCCCGTTCAGGGGATTGGGACAAAATTACTTAACCTTCCCACCTTGCTGTTTCGCGTGACAGGGAAGTTAACCCCAGGAGGTCTACCGGGTTTTTCGCCTTTCGAAACTTGTTTTGTATTGGGAGGCGAGTTAAGGGGCCCCTTGGACCTTGCGATGGAGGAGATGAAATGGAGGGGGAAGGCCACTTCCCGAGGGAAGAGGTCCAGTGGCTGGAGTATGTTTCCTGACCTCCGGGGAAAAGGACTGGCCGAAAGGCTCCATGGGGCCTTGCCAGGGGGAGGGAATCTGGGCCCGCCGAAGGCCCAGGATGCAAAGGGGCAGAAGGTGCTGGTATTGACCGCTCACGGGCCAGGGGCCCGAGCTTTGGCCACCGGGGATCAGGTGAGTTTCAATTTCCTGGTGAGGAGAGAAAAGACCAAAAACCTCCCAGGGCCGCCTGGAAAGGGCTTCAAGGTTATTTTCCAAGGGGCAAAAAACTGAATGATTGGTTTTTAAAACTATGGTGAGCTGTCAAACCCCGGGCCAAACACCGGCGGTGTTACCATGTTGAAAACATGATGAAACCATACTATGACCAGGGGAATTGTGGGTGTTTGGGCCCGTGTTGTGGGGAACCCACTGGGGGGGGGCAAGGGGAGATGGGGACCCTTTGGTTGGAATCTATTTCCCTGGAAACCAAATAAAGCTGGGTTTTTCCCCCGCTGGAGGCCAGTCCCCTCTCTTGAAAATTTTCCAGCTGACAGTCGTGGGGCCAGGCAACGCTGAGGATCCAAAGAGGGTGGTTCTTGCATTTCTGTACCGACAAGCTGTTTCAACACCCAGGCCCTGGAGGGCACTAATTTGGGGGGGGGACTGTCCACAGGGTGGAGATCATGGGTCCCACATTTTCCCCTATTAAGATTGCTTCCCCTTTTCGGGTCACTGGGTAAAACTTTGGCCCCCAGGGGACTGGAAAGGGGAGGGTCGGGGAACATCTGGGGCTTTTGGGGTGATCCAGCAAGGTCTTTCCAGGGCCCTTTGGGGCCTCGCCAGTGGTGCTGTCCCCAAGAAAAGGGATGGGGTCAATTCGGTTCTTTTGTGTGCGGGACTATTCGAAAAGCTCAATTGCCCATCACCGTTTATTCTGATGGCTAAACCCCCATTTGAGTGGCCCCGAGGGGCCTTGATGGAGGAGCTTCCTAGAAAAAAAACTGGGGGTGGGGGCTCGGTACCCTCCACCCCAATGGGGATTTCTTTTACCCCAAAGGGGGCTTTACTGGGCAAGTTTTTGCCGCTGGACCGCAGTGCCAGGGCTGAAAAATCCGGTCCTTTATTTCCTCCCTCTGGGGGCTTCTACCGGAAGTTTTTTGACCCTGGGCCCTTGCCTACAAGGGAGCGGGCGGCCCACCTCCAGCGGCCTGTGGTCAGTCTGAGGGATTGAGAGAAGTTTTGCGATGGTGGCTTATATTGGACGAAAACATCTGGGGGTCTTTCAGCCCCAGGGAACCTGGGAGGGACAATGTGGTCAGGTTTCCAAAGTCCGAAACGAACGATTTCGGGGAGGGGCTGGGTTAAACCGTAAAAGAGGCTGAGGGAAGTTGGCAACGGTGGGGATGGGGAAGTATTTTCTTACCCTGGGCCATCGGGTGGGGGAGCGGGCTGCCTGAAAGCCAGAACCCGCCAAGGTGGAGGTGATCAGAACGGCCTGTGCCCACAAACAAGAAGGCAGGTCCCAGGGGCCTTTAGGGATGGCGGGATACTATCGAAAGGGTTTCGTGCCCCCTTGTAGCACCATATAAGCTGGCCCCATCCACTGGGAAACTGTTGCAAAAAAGGTGGAAGCCAAGACAAGGTAATCTGGACTGGCCGTAGCCGCAGGGGGAAGGCTTCCGGGGCGCTGAAGGGAGGCTTTCTGGTCAGTGGCCCAGTTCTGGTGAACCCGATTTTTGAACAAAAAACCCTTTATTGGTGTTTCCACCGATCCTCAGACAAGGGACCTGGGGGGCGGTGTTAAAATGCAGGGAGGATGAAAAAAAAGGGGGAAGAGGCACCCCATCGTGTACCTGAGTAAGAGCTGCTTACCCGGGGAGGCAAAACTTAACGCGGCATCTGAGAAGGATGCTGGCCATGGTTGTGGGCCCCTTAAGAGCTAGAGCTTTCTCTTTGGGCGGACACTTCACCGTTGTACACCAGACCACTCCCCGAACCTGGCTGCACAGATGAAAGGAGCCAACTGCCCAATGTCCTTGAGGTGGAAGGGCCTGCTTCCTGCCAGAAACTTAATGACATTGGGACGTGGGTTCCATTAGTGAAGGAGACGTGCCAAACCTGATAGCGGGACCGCGTTTGTCCCGGAAGGGGGCCCTGAACTTTCCCTGAGGTCCACTTGTGGCAAGGGCAGGGACCCCTCTCAGTCAAGTTCCGAAGTGGGGAGAGGTTGTTGGGATGGAGTAGGACTGTTCTATTGTTGTGGGGAACGGGGAAAGGCAGGGGATTGTCTGTAGGTGGGGACAGGTAGTTTTTCAGGGTTGTAATGTGAGCGGGCAGGGGGGGAGGGGAGCTGCTGGGCGGGGGAGAAAGGAACAAAAGGGTTTGGAAGTGGGCCGGAGGAGGGAGAGGGGCAGGACGTTTGGGTTGGGCTATGGGGAGGAATTCAGGGATCCTAGCTGGGATCCAAGCACCCTTGAAAACCCAGAGGACTCAGTGAGGGGTCGGGAGTTGTTGCCTGCCAAGCTCTTGGCTGTAACCTGTGTTCTTTGCTGTCCAATAAACCTTCTGTTTTTCACTGTGGTCCCAGGAACAGAGGGGTGCGGGCAGGGGGACTCGCTGGAACGGGGAACTGGGAAGCTAAGGAGGGCAGTGACTTACCCCAAGGTTCCCACAGGGGGCCCAGTGAAAGAAACCAGGGAATAGAAAGGCAAATCTTCTGGGATCCCAATTCCTGTTGAACTAGTGTTACACTACCTTAAACAGGCCCAGCCTTCCCGCTTGGCTCTGGGACCATTTCTAGGCTTGCAGGCCAGCCTTAATTTCCCCTCTGCAGGCAATCAAAGCATTTTGATTCCTCCTGGGGTGGGTGCTGGATCGGCCACTGGTCTTGGTGGCCAGGGGGTGAGCCAGCAGGAAATTAGGTCTCTGCCAGCTTGCATGTTCTCTGGCACTTTTCAGTACTCCTTGGCAATCAAAGGCCCTAGATTTTCTGCTGTTAAAGAGGGGGGACAATTGGGTGAGTGATAAAGAAACAGCTCCCAGGCCCAATAGCCTGTGAATGGGGAAATTAAGAGGACACACTGTGGCTGTTCACTGCTGAACATTCGCAAACGGACCACCTCCAACTTCTTCCCCGGAGGAGGATAAGAAGGATCGGTGCGGGCGCAACGGTCTCTTTGCTAAGGAGGTTCTGCTGGCCAGGGAGGGGGAGCCCACCAGTGGGGGCCACCAGCGCCCCTTATTCATAAAGCTAAGGGCGGGGACCCTGGAGTCAGCCCTCCAACCGTTGGCTGGGCAGGGAAAAGTAAGTTTCCGGGGTGGGAGCATGCCCTTGCTGGGCTCCCATTTCAGACTCAAAACCACCCATTGAGAGGCTGGGGAAGGGGAAAAGTCATCCTTGGGGGAAGTGGAATCATAAGAACTCATTAGTGGGAACTCATAGGTAGAGGGGGACAAATTGATATTCTATCTGGACCTCTGCACAATCCTTCCCATCCCTTGCTTTCAAGCCCAAGGAGAAGAGGGCTCCTTGGAAAACGGTACCGCTTTGTCTCCCTGAGGAAAGGGACCTCAGGATTCCTTTCGGGCCTCCCTGGCTTCCATCCACCGGAAGTATTCTGGGCACCTCACAGTCTTTTGCAATATTATGGGCAGGGGGCAGGGGCTACGATCCCCATTGCACAGGAGGGGGGAAACTTGAGCATTGGGGCAAAAGCTTAAGCACAAGATCTTGAAGGTACTTGGGCATTGTTGTGGGCTTCAGGCCGGCCATGCCCAGGAGATTTAGGGAGCCTCCATCTATTTTTCAAATGGGATTTTAAGGCACAAAAGGAGCGGTCAAATTTTAGGATTCTAAACCCCACCCCTGTGCTGGGGCTCTGGCAAGGTGACTGGAACGCTGGGGCAGGCGGGACACCTGGCGACAGTTACCAGGGTTGGCCACGTTGGCAGAAAAGCTTTGCCTTCCACCCCAACCCAATTGGGTGTTTGTCCTTGGGCAGTGCTGCATTCGGGACCGCATTCCCCTGGTGGCCCTGGAGTTGGCATTCAGTTGGACCCCCAAGGGAACCTGGGGCGGGGCTCGAGTCGGGAACAAGTGGGGAGTGGTTTTTCGAGGAGACGATCTCGGTACCTCGTTTTCGGCCCTTACCTCTTGTTGTGGGAAGAAGAGATGATTTGTGCTTCAACTTATTTTGCAAGAGAGAGGGCGGACACCATTTGGCCCGGCCCTGAACGATTCCTTGTCTTGGCATTAGTGTTTGCCCTCTGTTATTAGAGTCGGTAAGGGGTGAGTCTAAGCTTAAGAAAACCCCACGCTGTGCTCCCCACACTGGTCAGATATCCCTACCCCCTCCCTACATTTGGTCCCTCATGTACCGTGGTTCTCTTGTCTTCCATAGTGCCTCCCGATCTTTTGCCGTGCATTGAATATACAATAGGGGATCTATGGTGCGACTGTTAGGGCAGTTGCCCTCGCGGCTTGGCGTTATTTCCTTACCCACGGCGCTCCTTGGGCACTGGTTTGCTCTCGGGTAGTGTAGTGGTGAGAGTTGGCAGAAGACCGAGTGGGGTGGGTATGGCATCCGGGAAGAAACCGTTGGACGTTGTGCTCACATGGTATCTTGCATTACCCCCATGACAGAGAAGTTCTGCTTTGTCAGAATTAGTTTATGCCCTGGTATATGGTGAGGAGTGGGGAGGGGTCCCCCGAGGCCCGGCCACCGCAAAGCTGGGTTCCTTTCGCCGTCAATCAAGACTGGCTGGTCTGCGAGCGACTTGCACAAGGTTGGACCCATTGTGCGGGCGTCTGGGGCTGCCGCGAATTGCGTGCATTGGGGGGAAAAGCATCAGCTAGGGGCCCGCTTGGTATTTCGTGCTTGATGGCTGGCGGTGGCCTGGGTCGGCGCCGCTGGGGCAGTGGGTATAGGTACGGGGTACCCCTCCTGCGCGCTCCGCGCGCCACCTACATAACCTCCTCGTCTTCCCGTAATCTAAGCCTGAGCAAGTGTGGACTGGTCGAGAGGAGCGTTTCGGGCGCTCCAGGGGACTGTTCAGTTTAACGTGGCATTGGCTACAAGGGGGGATCAAAAGAAAGGGTCCCGGAGGTCATGGTCAGTTTCCCCCAGAGGCTATGGGGGTAGGGCCAGGGGCCCCCAAGCGTTTCACTGATGTTGGTTTTGTCGGCGGGGCCCCCTATAAATTCGGTTCAGCTCTTGAAAATCCCACTAAGTTAAAATGCCTGGTTCTTTTTAACCTTTGCCTTTCTGGGGGTCTAAGGCCCCTTCGTTCCCCACTTTCCTGACCTCAGCCAGGAAGGCCTGGCAAATGTTTTTTGCTTTTGTTTTTTGTCTAAAAAGCCAAATGGGAACTTTCCCCAGAGCTTGGGGGACTTGATGGAAAAAATTTCCCCAGTTATTCCTGGACTGCATTATTTTGATGAAAGCCATTTCAATTGGAAAAGGGGGTTTCCTTCTGGACCCAGGAAGGGGCATTTTGCTGGGAAGGGAAATTCCGCCCCTTTTTCCCTGCTGGGGTTCTTATTTTTAAGATTTTTTTTTTTTAAAAAAAAGGTCCTGTTGGAAAAGGGGAGGGGAGGGGGAGTTGATGGTTTTTCCCGTGGAAAAAAAAGTGGGGGGAGGGTGTTTGGGCTCCTCTTCCGGGCAATCCCCCTTCCACCTGTGGGCGATTAAGGGGCAGATGGGGGGAAAAACTCGCAGGAGGCTGGCATCTATGGTGCAGCCCAGAGGACACCTCACTCGGATTGCCACCAGTTTCTACCCCAGGGGCAGGCTTCCCAACCCGCTTAGCCAGCAACCGACCCCCTTCCCCCAAATTCAGTCTGGGCACCAAGGGGGAGAGAAGTGGTTATATCTTCTCTTCCTCCTCAATCCCTGCCATGCCTTTCGCTCTATGTGATTGTGATATCTCTGGAAGAGTGGCGAGGGTCAATAGCCTTTCGTTCACCATTGGCCATTGGAATTGGGTGGGGAGGACGAGGGGGGCGGGGTAGGGCCTATTAGGTGATGAACCCTGCTGCTGCTACGAGAACAGGTTGTGGAGCATGGTGTGGCGTTCTCCTTTACCAGCTCTCGCTGCGGTTGTCCCATGTTTTCTGGCCTTCGCCCAGGTGAAAAGTGGGTAATGCGGAAGAGAGGAGGGGGGAAAACTACCTCCTTCCACTTTTCCACGGGGGGGAAAACCATCACTTTTCTCCCCTTTTTCCACAGGGGAACAACCCATGTGTTTTTAAGAAAAAAGAAAACAACAAATTCTCTCTCACAAGAAAAGTAATAGTGACGGCCAGGCAGGGGGAGAAGCGGGCGGGATTGTTTCCCTTCCAAAGGCAAATGGGGCCCCTTCCTGGTGGCTCAGAAGGCGAGGGCCTGTCAATTGAAAATTGCTATTCGACTATCCGCACATGGTTTCACAGAGATATTTTGAACCTGAGGGGGAGATCTCTATTCAATGGCTCAACCAAGGTCCCAGGGGGGCTCGGAAAAGTTCATTGCGGTAGGACACAACAACAAGACTAACGGGGCCAGCAAACCTATAATCTCTCCGCTGAAGCCTTTCCTCGTGCCCTTGGTCAGACAAGTTCTCGCGGGTGGGTACCTACCCTGAGCGGGCTTTAGACCCCCAGGAAGGTGACAAAAGGTAAAAGAGGAACCCACGCATCTTTGTAAACTTGTGGATTTTAAGCTTGCTCCGCGAATGTTTGGATCGCACAATCAACTCACATCACGTTATGTGAGAGAACGCGCCCTTGAGGACTTCGGGCCCCTCCTCAACCTCCCCAAGTCAACGCTCTTGGGGGGTCACATGCGGGCATGCCGGGGGGGGACATCTTGATTCCTGCTAGTCCCAAATGGCACCTTAACTTAACCCAGAGCGTACCCCGGGGGGGGGGGGACCCATCCTTGTACGGACAGATTGTGGGCCCTGATCCTGATTCCGCCTCTGCCCGGCCCAGGGGCCCGCCAAGGCAGGCGGGGACAAAAGGGGGCCTAGTGGAAGGGTTTCCAATGACGCATTCGCACCTTGGTGACCGTTTTGAGCCAGGGAGGCAGGGCCACTGCGAAAGGGGAAGGACGGCGTTGTTTCTCATTTTGTTTTGGCCGGGCCGGCGGACTTCCCAAAGGAGGAAACTTTGACAGTCAGAGAGGAGGGAAGAAAAGTTGCCCATCGAGGGGTGGTGGCTAGGAGAGTTAAACTGTTGCATAGGTCGCGGGGACGCCACCCTCGTTTTTGCCACACAGCAACCCAGAGAGACAGCCTCTCTCTCCTATCCGCCGAGTGGACTTTCGGTGCCATTGAGCAGAAAGTTCTGCGCCTGGCTGCGAAGGCCTGGATACAGAAGTCGGACAAGACCAAGAAGGGAGAGGGTTGAGGGAAAACAGAGGCAGGGGTTGGATGACCCCTCAGGAAGACCAAGGGAGGCCCCATTCTTCGGTACAGGAACCCCCTTCTCCCAAACAAGGAAACCTCCTCCTTGGCAAACCTCTTCCTCCAAGGGTGTCCCTGTTCCCGCAACTAAGGGTCAGGCCCCTGGGCCCTTGGGCTTCCCGCAAGGGAAGGGATCTTTTCTGCAACTCCGCCCTGGAAACTCACAGAGCTGGGACCAGGATTTGGGGGACCAGCCTCTCTTCTTGCTGGCTGGGGCCCCTGAGGTCCCGCAGAGCCTCTCTGAGGGCCTTTGGCCCCTGGACCCGCTTCCCCGCCCCAGGGTTAGGGGTCCTTTGCACTTCAGGCTTGAAAAAAGTAACCCTTTCCCCCCCCGTTGTTCGGGGTTGGCAATGGGCCCTTTGCCGGCGACTCCTGACTTAACGAGTCCCACACCAGAGGCACTTTTCTGAAGTGCCTTACCTAAGGCCAGTCCCGTCAATCCCTCCCCATTTTTAACAACGTTTCTGTGGGGAAGTATTGAGGTGTACCCCAATCCTGTGGGGCCTTCCTTGGGCCCCCCAACCTTCAGATGCAAATCTTTGCCCCGGGGGCACCCCTGAAATGGGGTCCCCCCGGCCCATCCAGGGTAGGTAGGGCGTGGTCCGCCCACCGATCTGAAAAAGCCCACCACCTTCGGGCCGGGGCAAAAGCCGTCACCTTCTGCGCCCCGTGTTCCAGTACCCGTTGACCTCCACTTCCCCATCTACTTCCCAGGGAATAACAAATGCCCAACCTTGCTTTCCGGAGGGGCAGCCCCCGCCCGCCCCACCGGGGTAAAAAACTTAAGAACCCAGAGGGCTGGCGCTTTCCAGCCCACCCAGAGGAGGCACTTGCACTGGGCCCCTTCCTCCCTCCCTTTCCAATAGGGTGGTAAAAATGTTTTGCCCAGCCCCCTCCCTTCCCGGGAGGGTTTTAGCCCCCATCTTTCCGAATTGGGGTTTTTCAAACCCTGGGGTCCACCCCCTCCTGCGGGTTGGGTTCCTTGGCCTTGGGTCTTGTCCTCTGAGGACTGGGGACTGGTTCCCGTAGTGTGCCCTCGTTTTTGGCCCAACATTGATAAGACCAGGCCCCATGTTCCCTCTGGTCCCCTGGAAACTTGGGTTCGGGAGGGAAACCCCCTGACAACGGGATGGTCCCCTTTGGGGGGTCTTTCTCCATAGGCCCCCCGCTGGGAGGTTCCCCATGATGAATCTACTCTCCCCCCCCTGCGCTGGAGGGCGGCCTTGCTCCTTCGAGACTCCTTCCCTGCCATTCCCTTGCTGGGTTCCCACATGGGGTCGGCAGTTCCCTGGCGTCCACCGGCATTCTCCCGGTCCCCGTTTGGCTGCTTCTGCGTCTCGCTCTGTTCACTTCAACACCTCAAGCTAGAAGTCCGGATGGGGCAAATTTTGGCTTCCATACAGGTGCTCCAGTATGAAACCAAGGTCCCAGCAATCCTTCCCTTTGAGTTTGGGCCCCCAGCTGTTCCCAACTTGCGGGGCATACCCCTCGGCGCCGTTTTGAACCCATTTGTAGAATTGTGAATCCTCAACGGGTTTTACACGCTTGACTCCGGTAACCTTTTTTCCCGTACACTTCAGGAGTCCAGCCACAAACTCGCGGAGAGAGGGCCTTTGAACCAGTTTTTTCGTAGTTCCCCGCCCTCCGCCCTGTTTCCAGTCCGGTGTACCAACCTCCACGGACGTGGGAGTTTCCCAGGTAAAAGGGGGGGTGAAGAAACGCCGATTCCTTCCTTGGCAGGGCCACAACCCCTTGAGGGCGTCCGCAGGGCCCCCCAAATTCTCACAAAGGCCGTTCAAGGGAAGGGTAAATCTATGTCCCCCCCCTCCCTTACGCCGGGGGGGCAAAGCAAAGCGCTTTTCAAAAGTTCGTGTAGGGACCTTGGGTCCCCCCTTCACTCACCGCAGCCGGGGCTCACTGGCTCCTTCCAGCTGGGCCAGTTTCCCAGCTTTGGTTTTTACGCTGGTTTTTCTTCCTTTTCTCCTCCAAGCTTCTTTTACGCTGGTTTCCTTCCTTTCTTCCCTTTTCCCAGCTTTCATGGTTTACGGCTGGTTCTCCTTCATGGGTGACGGCTGGTTCTTTTCCCTCATGTTTACGGGCTGGTTCACCTTTTCTCCTTCCACTCTTGCTCTTTTAAAAAACTCGAGCTTTTCCTCCCGTTCTTTTCAAAACTTCCTTTTCCTCCTTCCAGCCCCACGGGCTTGGCTTCACAAATAGCTGTCGGAGGGTTCGCCGGGGAGGACCCTGCTGGGGTGTTAGCTTCGCTTTTTGGGGCCGGGATCCCCTTTTGCCGGGCCCCGGGGGGGTCACGGTGCCCCTTCGGCATTCTGCTTGGTCTTCCCCGGCCCCTTTCCTCTAGGGGCTTTAGGAAAAGTGGGGTCTCGGGAAAAAGCCCCCCTCATCCCGCGTCTGGAAACCCCACTCCCCCGGGGGAAAGCACTGGTGGGGAACTTTTGCCGCTGCAATTCTTGCCTGGGCTGCTTTCCCTCAGAAGGAACCAGGGGTTCGGGTTCCTCCCTCCAGTGGGCAAATCAAAGCTTGGTTCCTTCGTTTCAGTCTTTTTCCCTGTTTTGCGCAAAAGCCCCCTCTGCTTGCAACAAAGGCCTTTCCAGCAGGTTCACACTGCGGGCCGCTTGGCGTTTTACATCTTTTCCTGCTGTGCCATCTCACAGGTTCGGGGTGCTCGCGCTTCCCCACGGTTTTCCGGGGGAACCCCTATGCACCAGGCCCTTTTTTGAGGTTCACCACCCTTCTCTGCCAGGGTCGAGCTGCAGACTTTCCTCCGCCCCTGGGGAACCGCCTCGCTGCCAATCCCCGGGGGACCTGTTACTTGGGCAAAGTCCTTTCACTGGGGGGGCCCCACAACAAACTCCCAGGGGTTAATTCACCCCTTCGTTTTACTGTCCCAGGTTCATTTACTTTTGCAGGGAAAGCGCCGTCCACGGGGTGCAGTTATTTCTTCCGCCGGCTTGCCACCAAAAGGTTTGTTCAAACCGGGGTTCTGGGCCCCTTTTGCACCCCTCTTTCCTTGGGGGAACCCACAAGTGACTTTTATAACAAGCCAGTTAAAAAACAGAGGTTTTATTTGGGAAAGCGGAAAACAACAAGGGTTACAGCAGAGGCTTGCAGGGCACAACTTTCCCGGGACCCCCTCCATGATCCTTTTTCTGGGGGTTCAGGGTGCTTGGATCCAGCTAGGGACCCTGAAAATTCCTCCCCCATAGGCCCAACCCAAAAGTCCTGGCCTCTTTCCCTCCTTCCGGCCCACTCCCAAAACCCTTTGTTCCTTTCTTCCCCCGCCCAGCCCAGCAGCTCCCCCTCCCCCCTGCCGGCTCACATTACAACCTGACTACCTGTCCCTCACCTACAGACATCCCCTGCTTTCCCGTTCCCCACACAGACAGTCCCTACTCCATCACATTCCCCTTCTATAAAACAGGTTGATGATCCTGTAATTGAGATCAACTGATAAAAAGTGCTAGGTAAGAGCGATGGATTCTTATTATTACTGAAGTTAACCATGAGGGAAACCCCAGGGAGGGGTGAATTTGGATGTGTGTGTGTCAGGAGCAGGATGAGTCATTCTCAGGTTTAATAACTGCCCTGGGTTAGGGTTAAACTCACAGGTTTTGACTCCTTGTAAATACCAGAGTGCCTGCCTGCAGGGCCCCAGGAGGGTGTGCTGACCTTGGCTGATCAAGGAGATATTGGCAAGGTGGTTGGGGAGGGGGCTGACCACGAGTCATCTGCCAGCTTACCAAAAAGTTGAGGGCATAGGCCAGTTGTTTGGACACCTCCAGCTTCCAGCTGGCTGTTACCTTGCCCCCGGACTGGTTTTTCTTCAGGTAGATGTCCAGTGCGCCAAACCTGACATATTCCTGCACCATGATACCTGCATGGGAGGGGCAGGGATCAGCATCTCAGGACAGCAGGCTGGGCAAGGACCGCTCGGCTACATAGCTGAGTTTCCCTGACTCAGCCCAGGGGGGATGGTGCCTGTATCACAAATACCTGCAAGGAGCTTCTGGTTGTGTCCTTAGGATATCTTGCTGGGTCAGGAGAATAGAACCCAGGAGTCCTGAGTCCCCGCCCACTGGGCCCCACTCCTTTCCCAGAGCTGGGACTAGAACTCAGGAGTCCTGACTCCCCCACAGCTCCAGTGCCCCATGCTGTCTTCCAACAGAAATGTTTTAGTGAGTCTGATTCACAAATCTCACCATATGTATTTTGGGGGGAACTTTAACAAGTTTTTCCTCTATGGAGTGAAAAACATGGACACTGCAACACTGGCCCCAGCTCTGGGGGCGGGAGGGGAGCTAGTGGCGAAAGCAGCAGGGAATTAAGACTCCTGTGTTCCTAGCTCTGGGGGCATAGTTAGGTCTGAGCGTTAGAATGGGAGTGGGAAAGGCAGTCAAGACCCTTGGGTTCTCTCCCCAATCCCAGGAATGGGCTGTGGGTTAGAGGGGGCTGGGAGTCAGGATTCTTGGGTTCTGTCCCCAGCCCTGGGAGCAAGGTGTAGTCTGGTGGGGGGCTGGGAGTCAGGACTCCTGGGTTCTGTCCTCAGCCCCAGGAGCAGGGGACAGTCTGGTGGGGGGCTGGGAGTCAGGACTCCTGGGTTCTGTCCCCAGCCCCAGAAGCAGGGTGTAGTCTGGTGGGGGGCTGGGAGTCGGGACTCCTGGGTTCTGTCCCCAGCCCCGGGAGCAGGTTGTAATCTGGTGGGGGGCTGGGAGTCGGGACTGCTGAGCTAATTCTGTTCCCAGCTCTGGGAGGGAGTGTGAGCTAGTGGTTAGAGCAGGGGACAGCTGGTGATGGGAGAAGTGACTGTGAGCCAGGACACCTGGATTCCAGTCTCAGGAAGTGAAACTGACCAGTATTGACGCTGGGAGTGTGAGCAGCATAAACGGTGGAGCAAGAACCTGGCATTTTGCCAGGCCACCTCCCTGTTCTACTGATCCAGGGGCCTTCGCAGCCACGCGCCTGCTCTGGGCAGCATCCTGGGAAAGGCCTCGGCGCGGGCGCTACTCACTGTTTTCCTTGATGCTGACCCCGTACAGCAGGACCAGGTGCTTGTGGGAGATCTGGCTCATGATGCTGGCGGCCTCGAGGAAGGACTGGAATGGAGGGAGGATCAGGGTAAGGCTGAGCTGGGCTCCCTGTTCCCTTGCTTTGTCTCTGGCTTAGCTGCTCTAGGGCCAGGCTGCCCCACGCTGGGCTCCCTGCCCCCCAAGCACCCCAGGCCTCACCTCGGAGCAGTTGCCATGGCTGCTGTCCATCACCTTCAGCAGGACTTCGGTCTCATGACACTCATTGTCCTCCTGGTCCCGCTTGATGCCCCGGTAGATCTTGGTGAAGGATCCCTGGCCCAGGTTCTCGCACTGTCAGGAGCAAGAGCGAGGAGATGGGGGGGAGGGGATATATAACCAGGGGGCACCCCCCCTCCATCCACCCTGCTCCCCCTGGAGCCAGGGCACAAGCCTTCTGTGCCCCCTTTGTTGGGAGCTGGGCACCCACCTATTTCCCACAAGCCTCCTCTGGAAATCCCTGCCCTCTTGTGCCTATCACCCTGGTGTCTGTCTCCTCTCGCAGGCAGGAGCGGTGTGGGAGCAGGGCATGGCCCTGCTGCCTGTCTCCCTTTGTTTCTGCCATCGGCACTGGAGCAGCAGGGATGGTGAGTGAGGTAGAGGACTGTGCCTGCAAGCTACTCCTAGTTTACACCAGGGCGAAAGGATCAGGCCTTTGCCTTCAATGTTGCCCATTTCACAGAGAGGGAAACTGAGGTACCGAGTGGGGAAGGAACTCCTCCAAGGTCACATGGTGAATCTGGGCCAGAGCCCAGGAGTCCTGACAATGCCCCTCCCCACTCCATCCCCTGCTGTAACCATTAGTCCACACAATCCTTTCAGAACTGGGACAAGAGCTCAGGAGTCCTGAGCCGCCTCCCCCAGGCCCCTGCTCTAACCCTAGAACATACTTCTTCTTTCCCAATTCTGGGCAGACCCAGGAGTCCTGGGCATGTCGCCCCCTTCTGGGTTTGATCCAGAAATGTGGCTAGGAGAGGAGGGGCAGGGACTGTCCCCCTGCCCAGCCAGACCCTGGCGTAGGCCCTGCCTCCCCACACTTACCATCGTCAGGTTCTCCGGCTGGATCTTGTGGAACATCATCTGGTTGACACTGCGGCGTGGCGCAGCGGGGGACCCGGGGAGCTGGCAGCAGCTGCCTCTCACGATCAGCAGGTTGGATTTTTCTTGGAGGGAGAGGAGAGGGAAGGGGAAGCATCTGCAGGGACCATAGCATGGGGGGGTGGTCCTCGCCATGTAATTCTCAGATGCTCCCTTACTGCTCAGCCCAGGGGCTTAGCAGGGGAAGGGAGGGGGACGACGCTCCCCCAGTTAGACCCAGGGCTTGGCCTTGGATATACATGGCTTGGGGGGTCAGACTGGGGACATCCTCCAGAGTCTCCAGCTGGCGCAATGGTCCTCAGCGGTGCCCGCAGGGCAGCCTGCACAACTGGGCTTTAAATGTTGCTGGCCACGCCCCCAATTGGCCACACCCACCGCTGTGACATCACAGACTGTTGAACGGCCATTGGTTTCCACATCCCTCCCCTCTCCATCCCATTGGCCAGGCAGCACCTGGCTCACACCTACGGGTCTGGCCCCCCATGTGCCCTGAGTCTAGATCCAGCTGGTGCCACGCCCTGGCTCTACCTTTGGGCCGGGGAGGGCAGCACGTGCCCAGGCGCAGGGCCACCCCGTCGGCGTGCAGGGTGCAGTTCTGGTAGGTGCAGAGCAGCTCCTGGAGGCTGCAGAAGCGCCTGGGAACTCCGGAGAGGGAGTAGCTCCTGTCCTTGTCCCTCTGGATCAGGCAACCCTTGTAATCCCGTCCAAAGCAAGTCTGCATGGGGGGAGAGGAAATCGGGGGCAGTTAGCCAGCGGTACCACGTGTGACCCAAAGGATCCACCAGCCACAAGAACCACCAGTCCGGGGTCTGGGCCAGCAGGCGCTAGGAGCTGGGGACTGCACTTCCCAAGTGAGATGCATGGGCTCCCTGATGCTAAAGGCAGAGTCCGCTTAGCGGGCAGGAGTGGTAGAAGGGGTCCTGGACCATCCACGGAGTTGGGCATCATTGGCTCTGAGACACCCCACATAGACCGCAGTCCGTGAAGGGCAGTTATCTACATAGCCAGGGATGGGACCAAGGCAGAGAAATCCATGCCAGGTCTTTCCCCTGGGGGCCACGCCCAGCATCTGTCCCAGGTGAGAACTGAATCCCAGTTCCAGATCCTCTCTCCTCCCTCTGGTTGGCTGACTCAGCCTGACCCTTTCCAGCCTGGAGGGGTCACTGGGGAATCCCGGACAAAACTTCCACTGGTCCCTGTTGGGTAGATGTCCTCCCCGGCACAGGGCTGGGAAGCCTGAATAAACTCTGTGATGCCGAACAGCTTCTGGGAAGCAGCCTGGCATCCCCCTGCTCCCCAGACAGCCAGCAGAGGACAGGTCCCCTCAATAGCGATGTCTTACCTTGATGCAGACAGTGAGCAAGTAGCTGTCAAAGTCCTGCGGGCTACGGCGGAGAAGGTAGACTCCCTCGTCGTTCACTGCCAGCTTCTTCACTGCAAACTCAGACCTGCAAAGCCCAGGCCCGTGTCAGGACCATGCTAAGGTCTCAGCCGCCAGGAACCAACCAGAGCCCTCAGCCACGGGATCGAGCACAGCTATACTCAGTACTGCCCCTTTAAGATACTGCAGACTCACTGAGCATCCACAGAGCCCAGCCCTGGCACATGGCTGCATGATGCTTTGCCTGCAGTGAAGGGTTTTGCCTCCCCTCCGGATTCTGGCTCCGCCGTTTGGAAGAGGAGCTGCGGTATTTGGCACCCTAGCGAGTCAGACACAACGTGAAAGGCAGCGGGGGTCTTTCACAAGAATTAGCTGGGATCTTTTCCCCTTTGATGATACTTCCAGAGAAGGTTCTCCGGGCCCTTTACAAATATTAATGATACCTCATAAGGAGTCAGTCATTGGTAGAAGCAAGTCTAGAACCCAGGAGTCCTGGCTACCTTCCCTGCTCTAACCACTAGATCACACTCCTTCCCAGAGCTGGGAATACTACCCCCCTGTAGAAAAACACTTTCCCTTAAAAAATCAATTTCCTTCTTCAAGCATCATCTCCCTCCTTCTATTTCAGCACAGCCCTGGTGAACAGAACAAGTGCAGTGCCCCTTCAGAGCCATAAGGGGGGAATAGCAAGCATTGTTTTTGTGTAGGTCCTACCTAAATGATTACTTGACATTTCCCGCAGAGCGTATTTTTCACTCCCTGCCCCCAGGACTCTAGAGCCTAGGGTTGCCAAGTTGGCAGGGGAGTTGTGGTCTAGTCAGGCGGCGCCACTGCTGGCCAGGATCCCGTCACCATCCCCACCTGATGGGTCCATGACACTGGTTCTCCATGTTCTCCAGCAGCCGGGGGGGAGCCACTGCCTTGCAGAAATAATGGTGGGCGTCTGCTGTCAGCCGGTAGTAGCCATCGATGAGGGAGACGAAGGACAGGGCCTCCCGCAGTGTGAGGAACTCAACCTCCTGCGGGGGGAGAGACAATGGAGGCACCGCTGGAGTCAGAGCCAACCCTCATGGCTGCATGGAGCCCTGCCATGCCCCAAGCATCCCTCGTGCTCTGCCAGGCCAAGCTGGTGGCACTTAGCCCTGGCCCTGCACAGGGGGCTCTGTGGAAGGAACGGGCAGGGCACAAGGGCAAGTGAATTGTGCCCCAGGACCTGGGATGCCCTCTGTCCTTTGCCCATGTGGAGGTCTGGCGAGGAGGAGAAGGCTGCCCCTGAGCCGAGGGAAGCCCTTGCGAGGGGCTGGTTCTGTGACAGGGAACTATACAGTAACAGCAGTGGCTTCATTTCCTGTGTACCGTGCCTTTCAATCTCTAAGGACACAGCTGTCTGCAGCAGGCCATTTTGAGTTGCGTCTAGTGCAGACCTCACAGAGGAGACGCACCCGTCACGCTCTCTCTGGCTTTTGCTCACTCATGGAGACTTTACTTTGGTTCTTTCTGCACAAATGCAAAATGGGGAGCAACTGGCTAGGCTGCAGGACTACAGAAAAGGTTCTGGCAGCCATGGTGGATCACACACTGAAGGACTCCACGGTGTGATACCAGTGCAAAACAGACAAATAGCCCGGCGGGCTGTATCTCTGGCTAAGGCTAAAAGGGGTGAAAAACCAGGATGATGCCATGCGAGGGGCCCACTACAGGGCCCAGGATTGCTAAGCAGAAAGAAGAGGTGGATGAGGCTTGTTATTAAACAACTTTTCGATGGCTCAGCCAGGATGGGCAGAGACGGTGTCCCCAACCTGTTTGCCCAAAGCTGGGAATGGGCAACAGGGGATGGATCCCTTGATGATTCCCTGTTCTGTTCATTCCCTCTGAGGCACCTGGCATTGGCCACTGTTGGCAGATAGGATACTGGGCTGGACAGACCTTTGGGCTGACTCAGTTCGGCCGTTCTTGTGGGCTTATGTTAACTAACATCCAAAGCACAGGACTTGGTGGTGATGGGGGACTTCAGCTACTCAGACAACTGTTGGGGGGATAACACGGCAGGGCCTGGATTATCCAAGTTTTTATTGCAGAAGGCGGAGAAAGTGACTTGGGGAGAGGCTGTTGTGGGTTTGATCCTGGCAGATAGGGAGAAACTGGTTGAGAATTTGAAGGTGGAAGGGCACTTGGGCGAAAGTGCTCATGACTCGGTAGAGTTCATGTTTCTCCACAGGAGAGCAAGAAAAATGACGAAAGGTCTAGAAAACAGGACCAATGAAGAAAGATTGAAACAACTAGGTTTGTTCAGTTGGGAGAAGAGACGACTGAGGGAGGAGCCTGATAACAGTCTTCAAGTACATAAATGATTGTTATAAAGAAGAGGATGATAAATTGTTCTTAACTGCTGAAGACAGGACAAGAAGCAATGGGCTTAAATTGCAGCAAAGGAGATTTAGGTTACACTCTAGGAAAAACTTCCTCGCTGTCATGTACAGAGCCGGCTCCAGGCATCAGAGCAGGAAGCAGGTGCCTGGAGTGGCACGTATGGCTCCTTGGCGGCGGGTCCCTCAGTCCCTCTCGGAGGGAAGGACCTGCCGCCAAATTGCTGCCAAAGAATGAAGCGGTGGCGCTAGAGCTGCTGCCGAAGTGCCGCCGATCGCAGCTTTTTTTTTCCCCCCGCTGCGTGGGGTGGCAAAAACGCTGGAGCCGGCCCTGGTCGTGGGAGTTGAGCCCTGGAATTTACCTAGGGAGGCTGTGGAATCTCTCTCACTGGAGGGTTTTAAGAACAGGTTGGACAAACCCCTGCCAGGGCTGGGCTAGGGTCCCTAGTCCTGCCTCAGCGCATGGGGCTGGATGCGCTGACCTCTCGAGGTCCCTTCCCTACATTTCTAGAAAGGACACAGAGACCCGTGGGTGCCCAAAAGGGAACAGCAGGCAGTAGGAATGAAGCAACTCCCCCCCCCCCGCCTCACTAGGATCCTGTTGTCCGTCTTGGTGACGGTGACAATCCGGTTCTCCACGGGGTTGCTATCCCGGCTCGCTTGCTTGATGCTGATGTCGGCGATTTCGGGGAAGTCGCAGAATGGCTGGCGGCTCTAGGGTGGAGAGGAGGAAAAGTGGGTCGCCAAACTGAGCACGGGCAATGAGAACCGACCCGAGACGTCCCCCGAGCCTCGGAGCCTGGGTGAGGCTTCCGACGCAGCAGGAGGGTTGATTCTTATTGCCCCTGGTTTTGCTGGAGGACACACAAGCTGCAGTGAGGGGCTGGGACTAGGTCTTTCCCGGAGAGCGACCCTCCCGCCTGGCTGCTCGGGGCTGGGATTAGACAGGGGGAAGAGAGGACACACAAAACAACAGAGATTTAGGGCAGCTGGGGCACAAGCCATTGCCCTCCCAGTTCCCGGGCCTGGTTTCCCTCATGCCATAGACCTGCGAGTTCTCGAGTGGCCCATCGAGTTTCCCGGAAAAGAGAGAGCAGGACAAGGGCTGAACTTTGCAGGAAAGGAAAAGTCGTCCGGCCTTGCCTGGCACAGACTGGCGAGAGGAGACTGAGCCACACTGCGGTGTGCACCGCACCGACACCAGGCAAGACTGTGCCCCCTCTAGTGGCTGCGGCGGGCTAGAGGTTTCCAAGGCTGTTGTTGCTGTCTGGCTAATTAGCTCAAGCAGGAGATGTTGGAGCTTTTAGCTCCACGGGTCCCAGGGTCACTCCAGAGGTGGGGAAAGGATGGAACAAGTGTGTGTGTGGGGGGGGGAATGGCCCCGGTATAACAAGTACGGAGCAGCAAAGGTCTTTGGTCCCCCAGCCCCATCTCTGGCGTTGACGGTTCAATCCCCCAGCTGAGCCATGTGGGGTGTTCGCTCCTGCCCTGCGTCCTCCCAGCCTCACCTCATCCCCGTTGTGGCTCCAGAAAATCCCGTTCTCTCCAGACACGTGGATGATCCTCTGCTCCTCCTGGCCCCGCTCGCAGCCGCTGGGGGCTCGGACCGGGAAGCTCTCCTCCACCCAGGTCCTCTCCAGCTTCTCCAGGTCGATCAGGTACTTGAGCTTGAGGGCACAATCATCAGTCTGGCAGCTGCTGATCTTCCGCAGGGACTTGTGGAACTTCCTCCGGATCCGCTTGCGGGTCAGGAAGCTTTGCTGCTGGATCTGGTGCCGGAGCGTCTCTGGGATGCAGGATTTGTAGCTGGGGGTGGAAGAGGAGGATGGAGGAGACCTGGTCCTGGCCTAGCCTCCTCATCAGCCCCTTCTCCAGATGTTATATGAGGGGAGGGGGTTGTTTGGCAGGTGGCCTTTGGTAGCTCGCAAACTGGGATCCATGGTACCTGCTGGCTGGGGGCACTGGGAGGCTGAGAGCCAGGCCTGGGTAGCTGGGAGTGAGTCTGTGGGGGGGCATTTGTGTCTTCTCTGGTGGCTGCTACTCGAACCCAGCAGGGCAGGGAAGTGGATGGTTTTGGCCTGTGTTGGCACTGCTTTGGCAGCTGGAACTCAGGGCCTGACGCTAGAAGGGACGGATCCGGATCCCCCTGCCCTGCTGGCTCCTACTCTCACCTGACGCTGCTGAAGATCTCCTCCAGGCTCCACTTCCTCTCCTTGACCATCCTCAGCATATCCAGTACGGCCAGGCTGAGACACTCCTCCTGCATCTGCAAGCTCAGCGCCCCCTCCATGCGCCCGCTGATGAAATCGCTGCGGGACTGGGGGCCACCCCCAAGAACACCACGCGCGGTCAGCTCAGCACCAGGCTGCAATCACAACTGTCTCCCGTCGGGAGAGCCGCTTCGCCCACACCCTGTAGAGCAGCTACGCTAGCACAGCAGGCTCCAACAGGTGCTTCAGGAACGCGTTCCCCCGCCCCCCTTTCAGGGATGTGCATACGGGGCTATAAGTGAGTAAGTTTCCTTCCAAGGGACTGAGGGATGCTGAAAGACCTGGAGCCCCCCAGGAGATGCTACGTCCCCGGCAGCATCCCCCCAACTTTACAGCCATAGATGGTTCGCAGGTTGCTGCCCAGGGATTTCCACGCTCTAGTTACATCTTGTCCATAACCCAGTCTGGGCGGCGCCCAAGCCCTTCGTGCTCCTGGTATCAGGCTGGCAGAGGCCTACGCAAGCCCCCAAGGTGCTGGGCTGGCACTTTGGAGATCAGGTGTAATCCCCAGCTCTGCCCCTGGGGCCTGGCACGGCTGCGGGCAGCTGCTCTGTCTCTCTGCACCTCCCCCCTCAGCTGTATGGCGGCGTGTGTGTGTGTGATGAAACGGGGTGCAGCTGAACCGGGAAAGTGGTTGGGAGATGCCATGTCCGAACCTCACAGCTGGGTGTTTGACGCACCTGGCAGATGATGCTGGTACCTGATTGTAGGGGATGAACACTCTGTAGCAAGCCCCCCGCCCTAGGGCATCACTCACCTGCGCGAAGAGATAATTGATGGTGGGACAGTCTAGCACGGCGCTGGCTCGGTCGTTCAGCAGCCCGAAGCGGTACGATTTCCCGGGCCCAAACCAGTTGGGGAAGAAAAACCTGCTGAGGAAAAGGAACCCAGCTCACTTCTCTCCTCGGCACGAACCTCCCTGGGGGATGGCTGCTCGGGGGCTCCCCAGGGGTGATTTCTATGGGGGGCAGCAAAGTGCAGGTATAACAGCAAGAATTAAAGAGGACCAAGGATATTGGCAGGGCGCTAAACATGCCTGCATCGGGGCTTGAGCCCCAACCTCCTGCTAGGGGGAAGGGCACAAGATAAGAGCCTATGGAGAATATAAGACCCTATCGTTCACTGGGAGACTCAATGGGGGCAAGTTGTTCCATAACTGTTTCCTCGGGGGCTTCTTGCATCTGCCTGTGACCGGCCACTGGGAGAGACAGGATGCTGGACAAGATGGGCCATGGGTCTGATCCAGTCAGGGGGTTCCTAAATCAAACATGCCTCCGATAGGTTCACGAACCAAACAACTTCATCAGGAAACCCTGCCCCTGAGATGCCCCATCATGAACTCATGGCCCTGCTCAGGAACAGATAGACCTCACTGCTCTGTGGCTGAGTGGCCTCTGGCTTGGGTGCGGAAACCCTGCGTGGAGATGCAGGGTAATTAGTGAGTGATTTCACGAGCTCCAGGCAGGATGGGAGGGGAGTGGTCGTGGTTCGTGGGACAAGAGGGAGGTAAGGGGCTAGGACAGAGGCGCTCCTGCCTAGAATCCCCAGAAGCCTGCGCTGGTGGGGAAGCTTAGCCAGAGGTCTCTGCTGGGTTTGTGAACTCGCAGGCCCCCGAGGAAGAGGGTGAATCCGGACAACGCCCCGGGAGCTGGGCGCTCAGTGACTGGGGCAGGGAGTTCGCAAGCACCTGATTCTGTAGACGACAACTTGGCAGCTCGAATTGTCCACAATGAAGAGGTGGTTGGGCGGGAACCAGCATTTCAGATCTTCCGTTGCCAGGGCAAAGAGGGAATGGTAAACGGGCAGGATCCCTGCAGGGAGGGGAGTGGCAGGTGAGGCGTTTCGGCAAACTCGGCAGGAAACCTGACCAGTCCAGGCACCAGAGCAGCTCGCAGGCACTCAGGGCAGGTGGATGGTGTGTGCCAAACAATACTGAGAAGGGTGGCCGTGGTGGGAGGAAGCCGCAGCCAGAGCGGCTGTTAAGCCAGGCGGCTGGGCCCGTCGACAGCACACGGCTGCAAAGAGCAATGGCCGGGGTCCTTGGCCTGGCTGAATTGGTGCATGTCCCTGCTTTGAGGGCACCTGGGGTTCCTCCATTCCCGTAGCCCCAGGGAGTGGGTCTATATAGGGCTCAGGCAAGCAGGGCTTGTGCGAATGCCCCGAAAACAGCCAGGCAGGCAGAGCTTGGAAGTGGCAGCTCAGGCTATGCTGTCCACCCCTTCTCCTCCTTCTTAGGGTTCAGAGCCGAGCTCCGGCCTGCCCCTCGCGGCCACCTGCCGAGATTGGGTAGCAGGGTACTGACACTCGGCCCCAGGCAGGTTACAATCTACCTGGAGAAAGGGGGGTTTGTTCTCCCCATGGGAGCAATGGGGAAGGGGGAGTGACTACCCAGCAGCTAGGGCAGAGCTGGGAATTGGCCCTGGATCTCCTGGGCTGCAAGGTCCCCCCCACTGGACATGGTCCTTGCTCTGCCCGTGAATGCTGGTGCAAGGGGATGGTGAAGCGTTGGGCGCTGGGCTCCTTCCATCGCACACAGGGCAGGTACAGCAGCGGGAGAGTGTCTCACTGCTGTCCCCGTGGCCGACCGGCACTTTGGGCTGCGGCCACCAGGTGGCGACATAATTGTGGCAGCTCAGAAAGGTGTGGGGGCGGGGCCACATCCTCCCCTCCCCCGCCCCAGACCCCATCCCCCATCCCCAGGCCCCCGCGCCCTTCTCACCGCAGGCCTTGGCTGCCGCCACGCAGAGCTCCTCTGCCAAGTACTCGCCGTATGTGAAAGTCAGGACGCCGCCCAAGTCGGGGTCCGATCGTGGGGCGTTGGCCGGGTGGTACAGGAAGACCTGGAGCGTCCCCAACTCCACGGAGGACAGGCTGCAGGACCTGTTTCCGATCAGGGGCGTCTCCTCTCCGAGGGGGGCCATGGTGGGAAGCAGCCTGCGGCAACAGCAGGCCAGGGCTGGTTAGCCGGGCTCGAGGTGCCTTCTCTGCTCAGTGAGCCCCGTTTCTCTGTGCTCCCTGCGCTGGGCTGCACCTCCGGCACTAAACGCCAGCACAGCCGGGCGGATCTGAGCCCAGCGGGTCCGGAGCACCCAGATTACCCGGGACAGTCACCTCTGAAAATGGACCCTCCTGGCAAAACCAGGGCTGGCAGCAACGCCACTCAGCTCCCCTCTGCTCCTGCAAGTGCCCCCGCCTGCTCTCTAGCAGGTGCTGGGTCCCCTCCCCTCCCGGCCACTTCACGCAGAGCGACGTGGCGAGCTAGGAAGTCATTTCGTGCCCCAACCACTGCATCGAATGCACCTCCCCCACCCGGCCTTCCTTTCCAATGTGATTGTGATCAGAAAGTCGACCATGAAAGCAGCCTCCTGCTTGCAGTCTGCGTCATTCCCCTGCGTGGGTTTGAGTCACAGCTGCCTAGCTGGGTGCAGGATTCTAGGAGGATGGGCACTGCAGATTCCAGAGCGGTCAGCTTGGGGCATCTCCCCCTTCCCGCCCTGGCTTCTCCAGCTGGAGCAAGGCTGGCCCAAGCCCCGCAGAACAGAGCCGGTGAGTTATTCAGGTGGCTTCCCCCCACACTGCCTGCCCCCGGGCCTGGCGTGGCAAAGGCCACGAAACACAGTACTGCAAACACTGAAATCCACCCACCCCGAGGCAGCAGTGAGGAAGAATTCCTCCGTCAACCCTGCGGAGTCGATACCGGGGCGGAAGTCGGCTCGGCTCACTTGCCGAGGGCGTGACATTTTTCACGGCCGTCCGTGATGTGGCTACGCTGGCCTAACATCGTATCGTAGACTAGACCACGGGCGAAGAGGACAGGTCACTCAACCCTTGGCTGGCCAACATGTGGGCCAGCTGGTACCAACGTCACAGGCCGTATTCTGGTCTCGTGGCCACGCAAAGCCAGGCTGCGCTCATAGACCTCAAGCGCTTTCCAGGGAGACTTTCCAAAGCATCTCTGTCGCCCCGGAGTTTACGGCCCATTTTCAGAAGCAATTGAAGTGCTTTGAAAAAAACTTGCCCTCTCTCCCTCTCTGGCTGTCTGACCGCCCACGGACGCTGGCAGTGCCCACCTGCAGCAAACCCTCCCCAGCCTGCAGGTTGGAGAGGTGAAGTGGGGAGCGAGAGGAAATGACCCTGCCAGCGGCTGTCAGGCCAAGGACCACTCCCTTCCCAGCGAGCTGATGCTAATCTCATTCTCGCCTCATTCTGCTGCCTTGTAAGATGCACTCGGAGTTGAACTTTGGGGGGAGGGGCAGGGCCTTGGTTATGCTCCCGCTTCTGCAGGCCCAGCTATGCAAACAGGCAGGGGCGCGCTGCCTCTGGTGTAAACAGGCAGGGGAGCGAAGAATTGGGCCCCACGACTTCAACTCGGTTCGTCTCTTGAACTTAGAATCAGAATCATATGGGGCTGAAAGGGGTCGTGGGCACATTCCCCTCCCTCCCCGCCACATGGGGAATGGTCCCTATCCTCCTGACTGGCCGGGCTGAATCCAGTGACCCCATCAGACCATCTAGCCAAAGGGCCTCAGCCCACTCCACAAACCTAGGAGTTTTACAAATGGGGAAACTGAGGCACAGAGGCCAACCTGTTTAAAAAGTGGCCTGGAAGGGCTCTGAAAATCTCAGACATCTTACACATCTTATGCTGAGCAGCCAACTTTCTCAGCCAGCGAGGGCAGATGACTAGCCAAAGTCCCCTGGGAGTCAGGGCAAAGATGGAGCCCAGATCCCCTGGAGCCCAGTTCAATGCCTTGATCCCAGACCTAGCCTCCCTCCAGCCCTGCCAAATCCCCTGCTCACCGGTGGCCTTCTCTGTTCGCCCTCGCTAACACGCTGGGCAGACAGAGCTCACCCCTGCGGCTGGTCGGCCACGGTCCTAAGAGACAAACTGTGCGCAGCTGAGCAGCCTCGTCCAGCTTCCCCCTCTGTTATTAGCACAACCCTTTGCGATTTCCCTCTGGGTCCGGAAGACCTCGGGGGAGGCAACCGCGCCCCCGCCCAGCTGCTCCACGAGGGGCTTGTGAGCCAGGCTGCAGCCCCCTGCCAGGCCCCCTCAGCCCTGAGTCCCAGCCGGGGAGACCCAGCGCGTTACCTCGTGTGGGGTGACGTCGCTCTGCCCTCGCCGGCGGGACAAGGAGCCAGCGGGCTCAGTTTCCTCTCCCGGGGCTGGGACAGAGAGCTGGGCATGGATCGAGCTACGCTGCCTCCATCCGGCTGGGAGAAGATACAGATTAAAGATGGTGGAGGGGGGAAAATCCCCCTACTCGCTTCCTTCCTGCCCTCTGTGTGTCTTGGCTTTGTGTGAACTTCCTGTCATTTGCTCGCAGAGGCTGGGTGCGTGGGATGGGGAGGGGCCCAGCCGGGGGCGGGCACAAGAGGGGGGCATAGGACCGAGCTGTGGTTCTGCTGTACCTGCTTGGGCACTGGTTCTGCAGCTGCCCCCCCTTGGGCTGGGCGGAGTCGGGCCCCACGGTACCATGCTGGGGTGCGGGCTGAGCGCTCTGCTTGACTAGCCCCCGTATTGGCAGCATCCCCAGGCCTGAACAGCCACCCCTGCCCCTCTGAAGGGGGTCCCTGCAGGCCCATGTACAAAGAGCGCCTGCCAAGCCAGCCCCTGGGAGCTGAGGCTGCTCTGCCTTAGGGGCTCAGGTCTGCAGCTCCCCACTGAGTCCTTCCCAGCCCCTCCCCGCCCTGAGGTCTCCAGGTGACCCCCAGTCTCTGAGCAGCAGAGGCACATGGAGGGCATGTTCTCTACTGGAGCCATGGTCTGGGCACGTCCCCCAGAGACCCCACGGGACCCCTTGGGATGTGGCCACGTGGGCTCTGAGCAGCCTCGCCCTGCTCCTACCCTGGGATTTGCTGTATGGCACAGGGCATTCGAATCAAAGCCCTGGGGCTCTGTAGGGCGGTGATAGGCTCTGCAGTGCACGGGGCCTGGGCCTGCAGCCCCCGTGTGAGGCTCGAGCTGGATTCTTTGGGGGCCCCAGTGGAGCCTGGAGGAGGGGGCTCTCCGGCATCACAGCAGCATCCCCCTGCCGGGAGCCATGGACCAGCATGTCTCCCTGCAGCCGGCGAGGGTCCCTGGCATGGCCAAGGGGCGAGGGAGGGAGCCCCCAGGGGCTTCCTGTGGAGCTGGGAGGTGAGCACGGCCGTGGCGAGCTAGCGCGTGGGAGGGCCTGACCGCAGAGTACGGCAGGGAGAGCGGCTTTCCTGTCGCAGCTACAGCTGCTTTGCTGTGCACACCGGTGGGAGGGAGACAGCGAGACTGGTCTGGGCCAGAATCTACACTCCAGAGAGCCACACGCTCTGCTTGGAGCAGAGCTCTGCAACGTTGGGGCTAAGGAAGCCAGATGAGAGTGGGAGGGGAGAGTCCCTGCCTAGAACACGGCAGGTAGGACGGGCGAGGATGCAGGGGACACGAGGGTCGGAAATGGGATTGCACAGGCTTAGTCTATGCTTCTATGGCTGCCCCCAACTGCTGGAGCTGTCCCAACCAGCCCCAGTGTAGACGCAGCTACGGCAACAGAGGGTGTTTCTAGACCTGCAGAAAAAACCCGTTGGGTGCCCATGGGGTCCGCACAAGGGGGCTATGTTAAAGAGTCGAGAAAACAGCATCAAGAAAACATTTGAAGCTGGGTTTTTATTCAGGATTTGAAATGGAACCAGTTATTTTAAAAGTTCAGGGAGGCGCCCAGAAGGTGGCAGGGGGGACAGGAATGAGGTGGGGGGGGGCGTGTGTGTGTGTGTGTGTGTGTGTGTGTGTTTTCCTTTTTGCTTTTCTTGATTTTTTTTGCCACAAGGCTGCAAAGTTTTGAAAATTTCCAAAGAATAAAATAGGAAAACTTAGTGGGGGAGGGAGAAAACAGCAAAAAATACATCCCCCCCAGTGCCATTCATTCTGTTGCATTCATAGCAATAAAGGCTTGTGGGGGGGGGATGTATGTTGAGGGGTGGGGGACACAGACAACTTTGAAATTTCTCTGGATTTGAACAGCAAAACATGCATTTCAATACAAAACCAACCCAAACTTTTGTTTCCCGTTGGAAAAGTGGCAGATGACATTTTCCTGGGGGGAGAGAGGTGGGGGAGGGATTACAATGGAAATCCCCCCACGCCCCCTCTCCAATCCCCAGTGCAAAAGTTTCTGTCAGGAAATATTGACCCTCTGGGGCAGTTACTGGTTTGCCCCCAGCCCTGTGCAGTAGAGGCTCTGGCCACTAGATGGTGCCACTCTCCTGCAGCTGCCCCCAGGGCTAAGCGAAGTGCCACAGAAGCAGCTGGCACAGCTCTGCCCTGGCATTGCCCCTTCTCCGACCACATGCTCCCTTGCGCCCCAATCCCGGGGCCAGGGCTGCCTGCGGGGCCCAAGATATGGATGACGCTGATCCGCATCTCAGACCCTGCAGGGATTCTGCGCAGGGGGACGGGGCTGGAGAAGCTTCGGATCCCCTGGTTCTTTCCTCACAGACAGCAGGGGCATTAGCAGTTCTGCCCTGGCTTTGGGGCCCCATGGACAGTGGGGGTGAGAAAGCAGACCTCTGCCCCCACATTTAGGAGCAGTCTGCTTACAGAGGCTTTCTGGGGATAGGATTGTCCCATTGCAGCTCCATGGTCTGGGGCTGATTGGCCTAGAAACAAACAGCTGCTCTCCATCCATGGGGCAGGCAGCGGCTGGGCAAACCTCACAGCCCCCTCTCTGCCCCACACATGCTGCTCACCTGCTGGAGGAGCTCAGGTGGGATTGGGTTTGGTGGATCCATGCCCACTCTGCTGTGACTACCCAGGAGGGCGCCGATCTATGAACGACAATTCTCCCTTGGGTATCTACAGTCCTGGCCTGGAGATGCCCCCTACACCTCGAGTTAGCAGCCGCAAAGCCCCCGCCGGCTCGCTGAGCTGGTGTCTCTGCTGCAATCGGTTCAATGCCTTTGCCAGCCCGTAACGTCACATGCACAGTCGCACGGGAGGGCGTTGGTGTCTGAACTGCTCCTGGGAGAGGAGCCGCAAAGGGGGAAATGCAGGGGTGCCCCCACGATAGATTTTAAGCCATGGGAAGGTTGTTTTGAGCCCTCTCCCCCTTGCTTGGTTTCCCTGCCTCCTGCTCCCTGCTGGGTCTCAGGTCAGGAAACCTCTTCAGAGCAGTTCGGGGGGCTCAGCGTGTGCAGAGACGCGCCTGGCATAGAGACGTGTGCTTTCCTTTCCAACCCTCCCCCGGCGCCTGTGTTCGAGGTCACTTGCACTGGTCTCGGCTGAAACACGAGGGGCCTGATTCACTATTGCCCAAGTGCAAGACACGCCCATGCTGGCTGGGTGATACTCCCTTTGCACCGATGATACTGACCCCGCAAGTACCGACCCCGGCAATAGTGATGCTGTGGGAGCCCCGTACAGCGTAGCTGTGTTGGTCTCAGGATATTGGAGGGACGAGGCGGGACCACCCATGGCCATTGCCAGGTCCCGCGGGCGCTCACCCCCACACGCACGCGCAGGCTTGGCTTGGCTTGGCCTAGGCTCCTGTTCCAAAAGGGCAGCCAAAGGCCGTTTCCCAGGCCACAGCTTCCAGGAGGGAAGGTAAGTGGCAAGGTCTGTGTGCCCCAAGCAGACGCTCTCGGCAGGTGTGTGACGCAGCCAAAGTGTACCTGATTGTCTGGTGCAGGAAGGGAGACAAGGAAACGGGGGCGGGGGGGGGGAGAATCGCTCTCGTGCCTGGGCACTGAGTCACTGGGTTGCTTGCAGCATGGCTTGCAACAGGGAGGCTCCTTACATAAGAGAGGTATTTTCTGCTGGGTTTCCCCCTGGGCTGGTGTGTCAGCACTGGGCCTTAGGGGCTGGGAGGACATTGCAGGTGGTTTGACTCATCTGCTGAGGGAGACAATCGCAGGGAGCCCTGTGTACAGGCAGCGACCAGCAGAGATGGGGATGGGCCTCTGGCTGGCTCTGCTTCCTGTGGGTTCCTGGCAGGCAGGGGAAGGGTGCTGCAAGAGGGGTGAGGGGACTGGGTGGGGGAATCATGAGCCACTGAGCAGCTCACATTGGGCAGAAAGACTGACGGCCGCTCAGGACTTGCTGGGGAGCAGGGGAGTTAACCTGACTGCAGGGGAGGCAGTGTGGTCTAGTGGCTAGAGCACAGGGCTAGGAGTCAGGGCTCCTGAGTTCTATTCCTGGCTCTGGGCCACTCTGTGATCCGGGGCAAGTTGCTGCCTTGCTCTGTGCCTCGGTTTCCCCAAGTAGAGGCAATGATCCATAGCCCATTGTAAGGCACTTGGGGGCCCCACGAGGAAACGCGCCTTGTCAGAGCCAGGAGCGGACTCGGTCCCTGGCTGAGTGACTTTCTTGACTCCAGCCCAGAAAGACGTGGGTGGAGGGGAGATCACACAGGCTAAGCAGTGTCTGTACGAGCTCCTTGGGCCCTTTAAAGGGAGAGAGGGCTCAGGCCCCCTGCGGTGCAGTTAACCCACCTCCCCAGGTGGGGAAAACGAGGGTCATGTGCTAGGTGGGTCATGTGACCCAATCAGGCCCCTGGGGTAGATAAGGGAGAGGGCTGGGGGCAGCTCTTGGGTGCCTCAAGTTGTTCAGTGGCCCCAGCTCTGCTGTGGGGGAAGGACTCCAGGTCAGAACACTTGGGTGTAGCCGTGGCTGGGTGAGGGGACCCCGGATGGGCAGAAGGGGCCATGAGCTCTGTGGTGGCAGGAGATTGCCTGGGGGGCTGGAGGGTTACATTGAGCAGTTTTCATTAATAAACCAGCCCCTGGCTGGGCTGAGAGCCTTTGTGTTGCTTGGGGGGTGCCCAGAGGGTCCCTCTGTGCCATTGGGGGGGGTCTCCCCTCTTACACTCCTGCTTCAGTGAGGACATTTCGTGCTGCCTCTTCCCTGGGCTTGGCTGGGAGCACTGGGCCAGGCTGCTGAGGGAGGCTGGGGAATCCCAGCCAGGGGAGGGTTTTTAAGAACCAGTTGGACCAGGACCTGTCAGGCAGGGTGTGCTTGTTTACTAGGTCCTGCCCCAGTGTGTGTGGGGGGCCTTGCTGGCCTCTCGATGTCCCTGCCAGCCTAGGGTGACCAGATGTCCTGATTTTATAGGGACAGTCCTGATTTTTTTGAGTCTTTTTCTTATATAGGCTCCTATTACCCCTCCACCCACCCCCATCCTGATTCTTCACACTTGCTGTCTGGTCATCCTACACCCAGCCTGATGTTTCTATTATTTTGCCCCCATTTGTCAAATCCCAAAGCAGCTTCCCTCTGACTCAGGTGCTGGCGAGGACGGGCCATGGGAGTGGACCTGCTGCCTAGTGAGGCTCTATCCCAAGAAAGCAAACTCTCTCTGGAGCTCCACGGGCCCTTGAGAATGGGTTGGAAACAGCAGATTTGCCAGTCCCAAACCCCAGCCTGCTCTTGGGCTTGCAAGCCTCACTTGGTGTGAACAACTGCTGGCTAGCTACCCAGACCCTGAGATCTGACTGTCTCTGGCCTTTGTCCATCTAGGGATGTCCTGGCTCCCCCCACTGTCCCCTGAAACTGCACTGTGACTCTGATCACCCTGCCATTTCAGCTAAAGGAGCATCTCTGGTGGCTTTCTAGAGCATATGACACACAGCACAGCGGTTCTGATTCTATCCAGCAGGGGCCATTGCATGTACACTCTTGGTATGTCCCTGAATTACCTGCTGCTCCCCAGACTCCCTTCTCTGGCAGTTATCCGTGGGGGAGTTAGAAACGTGCTTTACATGGTCACATTGGTACTTTTGCTGAAGCACTGAGACTCTGCACCCAGGTAAAGCAGGAGGTTGATTCTCCGAGATTCCCCCGTGTCTCTTTGTGACTTCTGAGGGCCCCCAGCTCCAGCAGCACCCCAGCGAATCAGGCCCATAAGGAACCAGATTCCAAGGAGCTGTGCTTTAGCTCTGCCTAGCTTGCTGAGTGCCTGAGCCAGCACCTATTGGCCTGGGGGTCGGTAGGCTTGAGCTCAGTGTGTTTTATTGCATGTTTACTCAGCAGAGATGCTGGGAGGGGGCAGCTGGGTCAGGAGAAAGGTCCCGTCCCCCCCCAGGCATTGGTTTCTGAACCATAAGATACTGATTCAGCAACAGCACTCTGCTCCCGGAGCTATGTCCACAGCACCAAACAGCTGTTGTGTGCTGATAACACCTGGAGCCCGGGATCTTGGCAAACATGAATTTGTCCATCTCCCCTTTGCAGACACCCTGTCCGATGGGGCAGCTCTGTGCGAGTCCCCAGCCAAAGTCAGTAAAAAAGCGAAGAATAGAACCCAGGCATCCTGGCTCCCGGAGTGGGGCCCCGAGCCACTGGATGGATCTGCTGAGGCCACAGAGTGACAATTAGCCCCTGTAGTGGAGTCGCTGCCACCAGATGAACTGGCTTCTCTAGCTCTTGGCTGTGCCAGAATAGCTTTAACGTGGAGCGGAGCTGGCCCCACAGAGCCCAGTTCCTTTCTGGAATGACACCCTGTCACGGAGTCCCCGGGCGATGCTCTGGAACTGCTCCCCACCAAGCCAGTCAGGACTTTGGGGAGCCTCCTCTCCCTCGGAGCAGACTTGTTCAGGGCAAGAAGCTCACACGTCTTCACCTCCTGGGTCTCTCCTTGGAGCATTCAGCATCCTCTGCCCCTCCGTGGGCTTCCCACAGCGAGCCCACCCAGGCGGGGTCCTGGGGAAGCCACAGGGTTCTGCACCCCCACTTTGCAGTCAGACGTGACTCTCAGCCAGCAAAACAGAGGTTTATTCGATGACAGGAACAGGGTCTAAAACAGAGCTTGTAGATACAGCGAACCAGACCCCTCGGCCGGGTCCATTCTGGGGGGCAGTGAGCCAGACCCCTAGGTCTGCACTTCACTCCTTATCCCCAGGTAGCTCCAGACTAACCTCCCTCCAGCCCCTCCTCTCTGCTCAGCTCCTTTCCCGGGCCAGGAGGTCACCTGATCCCTTTGTCTCCAACACCTTCAGCTGGCACCTTTGCAGAGGAGGGGCCCAGGCCATCAGTTGCTAGGAGACAGAGTGCCCGGCATTTAGGTGCACTGGCCCTTTGCTCTGCAGCCATCACACACCCTGATCCCACCACCTAGATACTTAAGAACTGCACAGGGGACACTGAGGCACCAACACAGTTTTCAGAGCAAAAATTAAGAACAGTCTCGGTTTGTGTCACTCCCATTGACAATAGATCAGGTTGCTTTGGAAGGAGAACCCTCCCAGCAAGTGTGTTAAAACCCCTTTTGCAATAGGGAAGCGGGAAGCTGTTTGCATTGGCAGCCTGTTCTGCTCCAAGCTCGGAGCTGCAGCTGGCCGAGCGGGGCTTTTGTGCGACGGCGGGGGACTAATTTTCGGAGCCGCTGTTTATGTTGTGTGGTTGCCACATGTAGCCTGGGTGCTTCCTTTCATGTGGATGCCTGGGTCTGGATTCTGATCTTGCTCACAGCTGGCGTAAGCCCACTGAAGCCCATGGGTCTGAGGATGAGTGTTTGTGGTGGTGGTGGCAAAGGAGCAGGACCCTGCTGTGATGGGTGGGGTATGAACAGAACCCAAAGCGCTCCCTTACGCCGAGGTAACTAGGGGCCCACTGAAGTCAATGATGTTGCTTTCTATTTACACCAGTCCATGAGAGCAGCACTGACCCCTAGATGCCCTCCTGACCCCTCAGAGCTCCCTGCCAGGCAGCTCCCTGTCCCTGACTTACATTGATTATCCTAAATCCTTCCACTCATAAAACAATCCACTGAGTCCCAGAGCCTCCCGGTCCCCCTGGGGCCAGCTGTTCTCTTTGAAATGCAGGGATTTCTCCCCTCTCTGTGCCCTGCCTCATTAAACTGAAAACACCGTGTGATGGTGGGCCGAATCCAGCCTTCAGATCTCCCTGAGGTGCCAGCAGCTGCCGCACTAAGATGGCATTCTGGAGTGATCAGAGCTGGGGTTAAAATTTCAGCAGGTGTTCAAACCTCATGCTTCAGGGCAAAAAACAATCACCAGCAGGGGACAGGAAGGAATTGTGCTTGTGCACCTGGCTGAATTATGGAGTTTTCACGGCTTCCTCTGGCCAACTTCTGATGCACTCTCTGGGGGGGGGAGACAAGTCATAAGTCCCTCCTGGGCGGGGAGAGGGGGCTAGCTCCACTTATTTTTACGTGATCTATCAATTCAGTGTTTTATTTCACTTTCTCTTCTGGTCCTCCTGTGTCCTGGCTAGGTTTCTCCCTGCCAGCCCTAGTGAAAGCGAAGAGGGTAAGCTTGGAGGACGAAGAACCATGCTGCCCTTAATCCTACCTATATCCCAGGTTGGAGAGAGGCACTGTCTGCCTTTGTGGGCTGGTAGAACTGACCAGGGGAGGGCTGTGTGGTCTGTTAACCCCAGATTGGCTCACCTGGCAGAGGTTGGTAGGGGAGCTGGGGGTAGCCCCTGTGACACTGCACCCCATATTCTTCAGCGATATGTTATGGCATAATTCTGATGTATTTTATGCCAGGTAGATCATGTGACAGATGGTTGGAAAGGTTCTGATTTACTGAACATGATTATCCTATGTGTACGCAGGTCTCATTTTTGTGTCTGAAGTTAGGAATATTGACTATGTAGCTGTCTTACAAATGTGTTTACACTTGGAATGCCCACTAGGCAAAAGACTGCCAGTCTAGATGGCAGGCTAGGAAGGGCTCATTCAAGTTAATGAACCATTAGGAAGAACAATAGGCCCTGGAAGAAGCTTATTCCTCCCCTTGGGGTCTTCCTGAGGACACTACAGACAGGCCTGGTCTACACTACGCGTTTAAATTGATTTAAAGAGCGTTAAATCAATTTAATGCTGTACCCGTCCACACTACAATGCCCTTTATGTCGATATAAAGGGCTCTTTAAATCGATTTCTGTACTCCACCCCGATGAGAGGAGTAGTGCTAAATTCGATATTAACATATCGGATTACAGTTAGTGTGGACGGAAATCGACGTTATTGGCCTCCGGGCGGTATCCCACAGTGCACCACTGACCGCTCTGGA
>NC_133779.1:40141923-40148936 GCF_003597395.2 Chelonoidis abingdonii
GCCGAATTACTGTGCCTAGTGTGGCCGCATGAAATCGAAATTATAATATCAGTTTTATAAAACCGATTTTAGCAAATTCGATTTTATCCCGTAGTGTAGACGTGGCCACAGGCTCCGAGCAATATGACACTACGGGGACATGTGACTTGGGGCTGGACTCCATCTTGGGATATCCATGTTTTTCCACTGCCTGGCAGAGGAACCAGGCTTGGGAACCAAGGGTTCCTGCCATATGCAGAAGCTACATAAGGCAGGGGAATGATATTGTGGTTCTTCACTGACTCCCCACCCAAAGACTCTGAGAAACATCTGAGGAACAAGGACTGACCTGGGGGAAGAGCCGGACCCAGGCTAGAGGGGTTTTTAGCCTGTGGAAGGAACACCTGGGGTTTTGAAGCTGTAAGCCAGTGCAGCTGGCCCCTGAAGAATCTCGGCAGCCTGCTTGAATCATTACTCTGGGGAAGCTCTGCTACTCATAGCCAATCTATGTAGCATATTAAGCTTGGTTTGTGTATGTTGTTAATTTGCTAGGTAATCTGCTCTGTTTGCTTTCCCTTATAATCACTTAAAATCTATCTCTTTTTGTAGTTAATAAATTTGGTTTTGCTTTGTCTAAAACCAGTGTGTGTGAGTCGTAACTCAGGGCAGAAAGCTGTTTCATATCCTTTTCCACATAGAGGGAGGGGGTGAATTTCACGAGCTTATGCTGGACAGATCTCTGTGCTATGCAAGACGGTATCAGTTTCGGTTTACACTGCGGGAGGGGGGGCATTTGAGTAGCTGGGTAGTTCCTTAGCCGTAGCTGTCTGGATCAGTGTCTGCAGGCACTGCAGCGGGGTGTGTCCCTACCTGTGTGTGGGCTTGGCAGGCTGGTCACAGCAGTACAGTGTGAGGGAGCCCAGTCTGGTGGCTCAGTGGTACCCCAGCCCCCTCAGTCCTTTGGGAGCCCCCAGAACATAGCAGAGCAGCTGGGTACATTGCTAGGCCTGCTGTGCCTAGGTATAGTGAGGAAACACGGTTCTCCAGAACCCAGCTGTGGCCTGGAGGCTCCCTTGTGTTCTTTATCATACAACATGAGGGCTGGAAGGGACCTCAGGAGGTATCTAGTTCCACCCCCTGCTCAAAGCAGGACCAACTCCAACTAAATCAGCCCCACTAGGGCTTTGTCAAGCTGGGCCTTAAAAACCTCTAAGGAAGGAGATTCCACCACCTCCCTAGGGAACCCATTCCAGTGCTTCACCACCCTCCTAGTGAAATACTGTTTCCTGATATCCAACCTAGACCTCCCCCACTGCAACTCGAGACCATTACTCCTTGTTCTGTCATCTGGTACCACGGAGAATGGTCTAGATCCAGCCTCCTTGGAACCCATTTTCAGGTAGTTAAAAGCAGCTATCAAATTCCTCCTCATTCGTCTCTTTTGCAGACTAAATAATCCCAGTTCCCTCAGCCTCTCCTCATAAGTCATGTGCTCCAGCCCCCTAACCATTTTTGTAGTCAGCCGCTGGACTCCAACTTTTCCACATCCTTCTTGCAGTGGGGAGCCCAAAACTGGACACAATACTCCAGATGAGGCCTCACTAATGCCAAATAGAGGGGAATGATCACATCCCTCGATCTGCTGGCAACGCCCTACCTATACAGCCCGAAATGCCATTAGTCTTCTTGGCAACAAGGGCTCACTGCTGACTCATATCCAGCTTCTCATCCATTGTAACCCCCAGGTCCTTTTCTGCAGAACTGTTGCCTAGCCGCTCGGTCCCTAGTCTGTAGCAGTGTTGCGTAAAGAGCAAAGGCTCACCAGCTGGAGGGAGAGACCTTAGCTCCTGGCCCATCTCCAAGAGATTCCCCAGCCATTCCTCCAATAGGTGAAATCTTTCAGTCGTGCCCAGTGCTGATGAGGATCCTGGTGGAGGACGTGGAGAAATGCTCCAGCGGGAGGAGCCGAGAGCTGAACCTCATGTGTGGGTTATCCTAGAACTAGTAGGGGTGACAAGACGGGTTAAGCCCCTCCTGGTAGCCAGGCCAGGACTGTCGCCATAGCACATAGCCTAGCGTTCGCTGTGACCACTTCCACCGGGAAGGAGCCTGGTTCAGCCCAGAGAAGAACAGAGGTCAGGACTTCTGAGTTCTGCCACTGACGCACTGCGTGGCCTTGGGTAAAGGGCATCTTTCTGTGCTCTGTTGGGCTGGGCACACCTACAAGAAATGGCCGGTCATTCGTGCCCGAAGAGCTTGCTTCTATGTAACAATGCTGACCCATTTACAAAGTGCTTTGAAGCTGATGGGTGGGGGGGAAATACTGCACTGGGTCCCTGCTCTAGGGCTGAGGTCTGGCTGCTCTGAGAACATAAATATATCAAAAGGTTGAGGCTCATGACTAATAATAGATGCCCTTTGCAAAAAAGGTTCCTGCTCCTCGGTCTAAATTTCCCCTTTCTTTACCATGTTCAGTTCTTCCGTTTGTCAACACTCACTAAACGCCCTCGCCCTCCTTCAAATATTTGATCACTTAGGGATCAGATTCATCCTTCCTGTAACACTGCTGCAATCCAGGGAGCTGCATAAGGGATCTGTTTGGCCCTCACCTTGAGTCATAATTTAACTGTGTATTTAGCTCTAAACTTTTTTTCTTTTAGTTTGCTGTGTGAATAGCCCAGCTAAGCCCCCGGAAAATCACTGTACCCTTCCAACGCACACACGGGAGACAAACCACCAATTGTGCTGGAGGAATGAGGAACCTGCTTGTACTGTAGTTTCGCTTTACCAATAGAGAGCCTTCTTGCATGTCTTCCGTTCTTTCAGGAGCTCGGAGAGCTTTGGTAGTGAGCTCTGTTGCTGTCATTCGGAGCTGAGGTAAACACACGCATGGCCATTGCCTGCTTTTACAAACCACTGACCCTTGTCTCCAACAGCAAGATTACACTCACTGAGCTGGGACCGGAACTTAGCAGGCCTGAGTCTCGGGCTTCGTCTCCAACCACTAGCCCATATTCCCTGCCAGACACAAACCCAGGAGTCCTGACTCCCTGTTCCCTCAGTCAACCACAAGCCGGCATCCCTCCCCGCCAATCGGTTATAGTTTAGAGTTCCTCCAGGAAGTGGTGACCCTCCGGACCCATCGGCTTTGTGGTCTGTGGGGACAGAACCTTCTTCCCTGCCCCCTGGGCGCAGTGACAGCGTTTGCACTGCAAAGACCTGCAGACGTTTTGTAAATTCATGCTTCCTCCCGGGGCACCCTGCTTCTGAACGCAGACAGCCCTGCTGATTAAGAAACATGTTTTTTCCCTCTACCACATGTCGGTCTGAGGGACAAGGAATTGGCAAGCAGTGAGATTGGCTCCCAAGCATATTTCCTGCTACAGTAGCATTTCTATTGTTCCCTTTGTGATCAGAAAGGAATAATTATGCAAAACATCCCTTCCATGCAAATACCTGAGAACTGCACCTGAGGTGGTGAGGCAACGCCCTACACTAGGGCCAGCTTATCAAGAGAATGTTCTGCACATATCGGCTTTGTGGTCAAGTCCTGTTGTTTGCAGCGTTGTGTGGTATCTGCAAGGGCCATCACAAGTAGGGTGGTTAGCATTATTCTTCAGAAATCAGGGACTGTTTTCTTAGCACCCCTGCCCCACCCCCTTGTAATATTATCATCAGAGTTAGTAGTATCAACCAGCACTAACCAGCACTCCCCTACACTCGCCAGGAGTATTTCTTGCTGCTTTTCGTGGCACTCAGCAACTCCTGATCTTATACTGAGATGAAAAAATAAGGGGCGTCCCTTGTAATAAGGGATTGTTGACAACTCTAAAAGTGAACCCTTGGGCTAGAAGTAAACCCAGATCCTCTGAAATAGGAGGCGCTTGTTACAGAAAACGAGGACAATCACCGTGCAGCCAGGCTCCCACACAGCTTGCATTCCGGCATTGTCTCTCTCGTTTACCAGACAACATACCTATTCAGCCCCCAGGGACAGCTAACATACTAACACTGCGAAAAGGACAAAGGCAAAGTACCAGATGTTGGCGTTGGAGCTTCAAAATATTGCCAGCCACAAAAGAAGCTAGACAAAGGCGGAGAGGAAATAAGGCGTAGGTTTTTAACAGTGAGGGTAATTAACTAATGGAACAACTTACCCAGGGCTGTGGAGAATTCTCTACCACGGGCCATTTTTAAACCAAGAGTGGATGTGTTTTAAAGAGCTGGGATTCGTTCAGGGAAATCCTGTGATGTAGAGAAGGGCTGACTAGATGATCCCAGTGATCTCTTTGGGCTTTGGAGTCTATGAACTCTTAGGAGCGTGTGTCAGCAGCTACGGGGCCTTGAACGCATGTGGCACTGATGTTGGGGCAGGGGAGTTCCACATCCTGAGGCACAGCTCAGACATGGGGCTGTGAGCCTGCCACTCTACCCTAGCGACCCAGAGCCTGGAACAGTGACCTGGCTCTGCCTGGGCCCAGCTGGCTTAGAAACAGAGGAGATCCAGCAGCCAGACCCGCTCTCAGCAGACAGGGTGTATCCCAAGGGGGCCAGGGCTGGGTTGTGGCAAATAGCCCGGGGCACACTCAAATCAGAAGGCTCCTGCCTCAGGTGGGTAAGACTCATTATCCCTGCTCTGCTGAGGGGGAAAGGGACTTGGCCAAGGGTAGCCAGGGAGTCTGTGCCCAATCCCCCAGCCCCGCCACCTGCATCTGGGGTCCGGAGAAGCACTAACCAGGAACGCATGCATTTGGCAAATGTAAACCCAGTCTGGAGGGAATGGCTTGGTTGGCACATCTACAGGGAAACAGACCTGTCTTCCTCCAGCTGCATGTGTCTGGGAGGGGCTGGCACGATGCCACAGCACATCCGGCACCATCAACATCTCATTGTGCAATGAGACGCATTTCGAACTGCTGCAGCCTTCCTGCCCCACAGCTGTACAGAGCTGACAATGCGCCTGCCCTCCATGATGAGAGATGCAAAAGTATTTACGGCCTCTGCAGACTTTGTCCACATGAAGCCGCTCCCCGCCGAATCTCGCTGCTGCAATCATCCACTTCTGGAGTGGAACCAGCTAAGGGAGCTTAGCAGCCCTGGAGGACAGGCAGTGAATAAAGAGCTGAAGTCACAAGGGAGATGGAGGGAGGCAGAATGTAACCGCACCAGCTGGAACGGGCTTCCGTTACTCAGGTTAATGCTCCATCTTTTGGAAGTCGCTCTTTTCCTGTTTCTCCGACGACTGCAGATTTCTTGGCTCTGTGTTTCCATAGACTGGGGTAATGCAGCCCCCTTCCCCCCCAGATTGCCAAAGATGAGAAGCCAGGGCTCATTCGCCTGCAAGTATCTTTCAATAGCTATTAATATCTGGGCCCTCCAGCGAGTGAGTGTCCCATTTGTCTGAGGCTTGGCTGCAGCTGGAGCTGTGGACTCAGCGCCGGGCACCCAGACAGAGATGCAGGAGTGATTTTGTGCTGCTAAGACTAGATGCTGGAATCAATGACACAGACTTGGGAGGCTCCTGAGGGGCTAGGAAGGTGCTGAGCTCATCAGAGCAGCTCCAGGGACAGACTGAGGCAGGGTGGAAGGTTCTTTGAAAAGGAAATAAAATAGGGAACATCTGTGCCTAATTCTCAAGGAGGCTTAGGCTGCTCCAACAGCATAAAGGGGTGTAAACGTCATCCTTAAGCATCTTCCATCTGTGCCGGGGGGCTTCCTGCTCACAGCCCCTGGTGTAGGGGGTATGTCGGGCATGTGGCCAGAATGCATTGCACTACAGCAATCTTCTGCTCCTCAGGGACCAGGGGATGCAGAGTGTAAGTTAGAGCAGCCTTGAGGCTGCTCTAAGTTACACTGGAGGCTGGGGAGGGCCCTGCACAGCCCCAGAATGCAAAGCCACCTTAAACCACCCACTCTACCTCTGTCTCCAGCAGAGGAGCCGAGTAACTAGGAACCAAACTCGCTGCCTCAGCATTGGCGTTTTTTTAAACCAAAGGGGCCAGGTGGGAGTGGAAAGTGTTAATCACTGAGCTGCTTACACTCGCTTATCCGAAAGCTGGACTGGCGTCTTTGCACAGACAAGGCCTTTGGGTTGCCCCTTGCTGCAAGGTTAACCCAGACTCCCTGTCCTCCTCAGAGTCCAAACACAGATAGCAGCTCTCCAATGACTTTTTAAATCTCTCCCTTTTCACCCAGTGTTCCAGTGGCTGCAGTGAAGCTGGACCTGGATCTGGTCAGGAAATAACTCCTATCAGTGAAAACACCTCTAAAAGGGACAGGCACCCAGTGTCACAAAGCAAAGGGCCCGACAGAGGCAGTGATGCGAGGGCGGCTGGGGGGGGGAAGATGCACTGTCACAGGGGAGGGCCTGGAAGGCTTATAATTAGAGCTGGTTGGAAAATGGGTATTTGCTACAAGAATGTTTGGCTTTTGACAGCTTTTTTTCTAAAAAACTAGCCAAAAACTGGAAAAAAAATTATTATAAACATAAAATGTGTGACAAAACCTGAAACATTCCAAGGAGAAAGTCTCTAAGGTGCCACAAGGATTCCTCGTTCTAACACATTTATTTGGGCATAAGCTTTTGTGGGAGAGCAGCTGCTTCCCCGGAGAATTTTCATCTCGTCGAAACCCTCCAGTTCTCGGTATAAATTAGGAGGGGAAATTTTCAGCCAGTGCTGCTTATTCCGCCTGCACGGGGGTGGCTGCACAGAGGCTAGCCATGGAGCCTCTGGTCGGCACTGCAGAAGTGCCCTGCCCTGTCCTGACATAATCCACCAAGGTGCTGCCAGTGGAAATGCGCAGGCAAAGTGTGGGGCACCCCCCTGTAGAAACAGGTCTGTCAGGAGCTGGAGTCACTCCTTGGATGGAATCATAGGCTCATAGAATATCAGGGGTGGAAGGCACCTCAGGAGGTCATTGAGTCCAACCCCCTGCTCAAAGCAGGACCAACCCCAACTAAATCATCCCAGCCAGGGCTTTGTCAAGCCGGGCCTTAAAAACCTCTAAGGAAGGAGATTCCACCACCTCCCTAG
>NC_133779.1:40150453-40309954 GCF_003597395.2 Chelonoidis abingdonii
CTCTCAGCTGGGCAATCAGTGTCTCGTCAGTCTCCCTGTGCGCGCCCTCTGCTTGCACAGCTCAGCAGGTCACACTTGCGCCGCTTGGACGTACATTTCCTGCTGGCACCACAGGTTCGGGGTGCTCGCCGCTCCCACGGTTTCCGGGGGACCTAGTGCACCAGCCCTTCTTGAGGTCACCACCTCCTGCCAGGTCGAGTGCAGATCCTCGCCCGGACGCTCGTGCAATCCCCCGGGGGACCCTGTACTGCAAAGTCTTCTCACTGGCACACACTCCCAGGGGTAATCCACCTTCGTTTTACTGCTCCCCAGTCACTTACTGCAGAAGCGCGTCCACGGGTGCAGTTCTCCCGCCGCTGCACCAGTTGTCACGGGTCTGGCTGCCCCTCTTCCTGGGACACAGTGACTTTTATCCAGCCAGTAAAACAGAAGTTATTGGACAGACAGGAAACAGGTTACAGCAGGTTGCAGCACACTCCGGACCCTCCATGAGTCCTTCTGGGGTTCAGGGTGCTTGGATCCAGTAGGATCCCTGAATTCCTCCCATAGCCCAACCCAAACTGTCCTGCCTCTCCTCCTCCGGCCCACTCCAAAACCCTTGTTTCCTTCTCCCCGCCAGCAGCTCCTCCCCCTGCCGGCTCACATTACACCTGACTACTGTCCTCACCTACAGACATCCCTGCTTTCCCGTCCCCAAGACAGTCCCTACCCATCACAGAGACCGTTACCTTGTTCTGACATCTGTCACACTGAGAACAGTCTAGATCCATCCTCTTTGGAACCCCTTTCAGGTAGTTGAGACTGCTATCAAATCCCCCCTCATTCTTCTCTTCTGCAACTAATAAATCCTGTTCCCTCAGCCTCTCATCACAAGTCATAGTGCTCCAGGCCTCATCATTTTTGTTGCCATCTGTCCCGGAGTCCCAGGGCATGCTCTGTGAACTGCTCCCCAGCAACCAGTCAGGACTTTTGGAGCCATCTTTCCCTCGGAGCGATTGTTCAGGGCAAGAATCACAGGCTTCACCTCTGGTCTTCTTGGAGCATTCGATCCCTGCCCTCTGTGCGCTTCCCACAGCGAGCCTGCCCCAGCGGCGTCTGGGGAGCCACAGGGTCTGGCACCCCAACTTGCGAGTCAGACATGACTCTCAGCCGCCATAACACAGAGGTTTATTCGATGACAGGACAGGTCTAAACAGAACTTGTAAATACAGCGACCGGACCCTCGGCCGGGTCACTCTGGGGGCAGTGAGCAGACCCCATGTCTGTCTTCGCAGCTCCAGTCCAACACCCTCAGTCCTCCTCTCTGCTCAGCCCTTTCCTGGGCAGGAGATCACCTGATCTTTGTGCTCTGACACTTCAGCTGGCACCTTTGCAGGGGAGGTGCCCAGGCCATCAGTTGCTAGGAGACAGAGGATCAGGCATTTAGGTGCACTGGCCCTTTGCTCTGCCAGATACTTAAGAACTGCCATGGGGACACTGAGGCACCAACACAGTATTCAGAGAAAACATTAAGAACATTCCCAGTTCCTCACACCCTCCACTGGACTCTTTCCAATTTTTCCACATCCTTCTTGCTGTGATGAAGATCTTGGATTCAAGGGCTGGTCAATGTTTGTCTCTCTCTCTAGTCAGTTTCACGCTCTGGCTTTGCATGGAGCTGCACCAGGCTGTGGATTTCCTCTCTGCTTGCTCCCCGGCCTGTCTCTCTTTCCACTCCTCTCCCCCCCGCCCGCCACACATCTGACTGGGATGTACTGGGTGCGGGAGGGGTGACATTTTGGCTCCTGCCCCCTTGGGGTGCAGTTGCACAGCAGATCCCTGACCTCTGTAATTGAACAGGGAGCAGCCGCGGTCCCTCAGCGCCTCTCTGCCTGCGCTAAGGCATTGCAAACAGAGCTTGGGCCCCGGGCCTGGGCCCTGGCCCTGCAGGACTGGCAATGCAGGAGCTCCCCTGGGGAGGCAGGCAGCCAGTGTGCCTTCGAGGCATCAGCCATCGCTGCTCATGGCCTCCTGGGCTTTGTGCGTGTGTCCCCCAGAGCCCGAGGGCGATGGCATCGTACAGCTGTGCAGAGGGAGTGGGGAGCTCTCTGCTCCCTTCTCCAGTGGCAGCGTGCTGCAGCTCAGCTCAGCACAGCTGTAAATCACTGCACCAGTGCAAGGTGATGGGGAGTCACTGGATCTTCTCTCCCATCCTGCAATCCCTTACCAGGAAGCACTCGACACTTATCTCTCAGAACCAGCCCCAATTCCCCTGGCAGGTCCCTTCGCTAATCACACTCTCTCCAGCACTGGTGAGAGCGGTGTCTGTCAATGCATTGCTCATAACCTGCCACCACACCCTGGGCCGCGGGCTGGAAAGTGCCTTTAAAAACTTCCTCCTTACGACTTCCCCCTGCTCTTTTAGCTCCAGCACTGAAAGGGTGCCTGGCATTGGAGACACACTCCTTTAGCCAAGCCTGGATGACCTTGGTCTCCCATCAAATAAATCAACACCCCTCTGCGAAACTCTAAGCAACCTCCTCTCTTATCGCAGACCTGCTGGCTAAGTGACTCCTGAAAAACGCTCACAACCCAGAGCTGCCCAGATAGACTGAGAAGCTGCTTCATCCCAAAGGGATCTAGGATCACCAAGGAGTCTCCCGGGACATCCCAGCTCCTGCTGGCAGCAAACTGTTTTCTCCTGTTCTGCTCTTGTTTTCCTGGCAGTGTAGTGGGGTTGGATTTAGTTATTTATTTATATGTTTATGAAATGTCCTGTAAAACAAGGCTTTTAGCAATCTTATATATATATATATATATATATATATATTTTTAGACTCGGGAACATTTTGCTGAGCACAGCACAGGTTTGGAACCTGCTGCCTTTTGATCTTCTCGCCTGTATCAATTTAACAGGTCACTCTTTTTTTATTTTTGAAGCTGGGTATTTTCTTTCTCAAGCCGTCACCTTTCAGCTTTCCAGGCACTCAGTGGGAAGTGCTGAGAGTTGTTAGCGTTGTTCTGAACAGACAAAACAGGTTGGGTTTATTTTTTTGATCACCCTCAACTGAACTTGCTTTAATTTCTAACCACGTGTTTTTAAAATACTGAAGTTCTCAGCTGTTTCAGTTTGTAAAATATTTTGATTTTTCAGAAGGGATCCAGGCCCGAGGTTTTTGTTTGTTTAAAAAATATTTGTCCCCCGCTGGTGCGGACACTGTGTGTAGAGACTTCTCTGCATCCTGCATTCAAACCATGAATTTCGGTTTCTGAAACACTTTGATTTTCATACACAATTTGCTGGTTTTGTTAGTTTAAATCATTATTATTTGTTCCTCTCTCCCACGGTGAAATTCCCGTGGTTAATTGCAGAGGTTTTTTTTACAGCCTTTTGAGGTCTTTCTGCGATTGTCTGTCTGTGGCCGTATCTAGGCACGTTCCAAACTGCCCCTGCTTTGCTAGCAGACCTCTCGGGTGGCTGTGTTGGGCCAGCGAGTTACAGCACAGGGCCCCATTGCAGGCCTAGCTGCTGCTACCAGTTGATTTGCTTGCGGGGGGAATATTGTGGGACTAAGGTTTGTGCGTGCCTGAGGCCGGGGGCGTTGCTCAGATAGCAGCTGGACTGATGTCCCAGGTGGGCAGCATGGAGGTTTTCATGCCAGAGATGCTAACGTTCAACCTCTGGGACTATGGGGTATTTGGTCTGATGCTCCTGATCTCCACGGGGATCGGGCTTTTCTACGCCCTCTTCAAAGGTGGGCAGAAGACCAGTGACGACTTCTTCACCGGGGGGCGCCAGATGTCAGCCGTGCCTGTGGGGCTCTCGCTCTCCGCCAGCTTCATGTCAGCCATCCAGGTGCTGGGTGTGCCCGCGGAGGCCTACCGCTATGGCATGAAGTTCCTGTGGATGTGCCTGGGGCAGATACTCAACACCCTGCTGACCGCCTACCTCTTCCTGCCCGTCTTCTACCGCCTGGGGCTGACCAGCACCTACGAGGTAAGGGCGCCTGGCGGGATGCAGGAGAGAGGCCTGGGCAGCCATGTGTCCAGGTAGCTTCGCTGGGGGAGGGTTTGTTCAGGGTCATACTCAGTGCTCGTGAATTTGAGGGGCTGCTAGGATTGGCGAGGGGCATTTGTGGGGCAACAGGAGCTGGGCAACCTTCCCCTACACAGGAACACAGCTCTGGTGATGCCCCTCAGTCCTGACCCGCAGCCCCCTGCTAGCCCAGCCTCCTAGCTCTGCTGACCACGTTCTCCTGGTTGCTGAGTGGGAAAGGTCAGGAATCGCCTGCTCTCTGCTGGCCATGCAGAGTCTTATCACTGCAAACACCACGGATAAGAGGAGCTGATAAATCCACTGTCCCCAGATCTCAGGGCGCTGGGGGTAGGGGAGGCGGGTCAAAGGGTGCCCCCCTGGGATCCCAGTATTTCCCCTCTCCTCTTTCAGCCTGAGAGGCAGGCTTCTCCTACTCAGGGGTGGATGTGGTTAGAACAGGGGACTAGGAGTTTGGTGTCCACGAGTGCCGAGGGCCTGGCCCCGGAGAGCAGCTGCCTGGATTCCTGGCCCTGCTATTATCTCTGATAAACTCCAGGGCTTCTCACTGGGCTTCCGGGGCGTGCAGCTGCCAGAACCTGCAAAGGAGCCTCCCCGCCCAACGGGCCTTTGACAGGGAGAGGGCTGAGGTCAGGCGGCACATGCTCCCTCAAAGGGCTGGGCAAGGAGGCGGGGGCACTGACCGCCTTCCAGAGCTGGGTGGGTGCAGAGCGCAACTTCCCCAGAGCCTGGAGCTCTCTGGCCACCCATCTCTAGCTACATGACTTGTTCCCCTCGACTTCCGGCTCCAGTCTGGGGGAGCGGATGGGGAGGGTCCCAATCGGAGCCCCAGATCCAAACCATGTCAGCATTGGGGCGTTCGGATCCTTGCAGAGGTTCCCCCATCCAGGAAGAACATGGCACCCTGGTGCCAAACCAGAAAGGGCTCCGGTAACTGCACAGCCTGCGAGCAAGCAGGCACGGCACCAGAGGGTGAAAAGTCCTGGGACGCTTGAGGAGTTGGCACCAACGCGCAAACTCTGCCAGAGCTGCCCTGGAGCTAAACCTGAGGTCAGAGAAATGAAAACAACCATGAGTGGCTGAGCCACTGGGAGCTGCAAAGCATTCTGGAACCAGCCCAAGCCCCTGAGGCTGACTCTGACTGTTCCTGAGTCTGGGGGTGCTCAGGGCTGGGACTTTGTCCCACTCCAGTTCTGCGCTGCCTGCCTGGCCACACGCTGCCTGCACTGTTCTTGGGGGAGCCTCAGAGGGCTTCATCCCTTCACCACCCCCCAACAAGTCTCAAAGGTCGGCGCCAGCCTGTGAATGAGCCTCTCTCATACCCTGGGCTCTCCACGCCCAGTCTGCAGGCACCACAGGCTTTGGGGAGCTGCCCGGCTACCTGACCATCCTGGTGGAGGCAGCCCTGGGGGGCTCAGGGGTTGCTCAGTGCTCGGGGTGCTTTATTCTGTGGCTGGTTCCCACTGGCTGAGCATAACAACCAAAGCTTTCCCATGCCATGCGCAGACTCCGTCTGGGAAGCTCAGCCCTTAAAGACCCAGTCCCCTGAATCACAGGCCCTGCTGGCCAAGTGCCTCTTCTGAAGCCCTAGCGTGGATTCCTGGAGCATGTGCCGGGACGTCTGTTAGCTGGGTCACTGAGTGGGTGTTAACAGTGCGTCCCAGGAGAGGGGGCATTAGCGAGCCATGCAGTGACGCACGAGGCAGAAAGCCAGAGCCACCTCCAAGGGGCAGCGGTCTTTGTGGAACCTGAGCTCTGCCAGCTCCTATGCTATTTCTTGAGGGGTGTGGGGTGGGGGTATTGCTGGAAGGAGGCCTTGTGGTTCAGATGCTGTCAAGGGACTCGAGAGATCTGGGAGTTCCTGGCTCTGCCCCAGACCCCTTTCCTTTCCTGGTGCCTCAGTTTCCCCTCTGTCCAATGAGGCTGATGTCACATCCCAGCCTTACTGGGAAGCTGTGAGGAAAAATGCATCAAGGGCAGGATGGGGGGAGCGGGCAGCCCCTAGTTCTAGTCTTGGGACTGCAGTGCTGCCTGCCCCAGGGCGTCCTCCACGGAACAGCTAAGGAATGTGGATGTCCGATTACCGTGAAAACGAATGGGATCTGGCTCTGCTCAGGGACGTTCTATCCCTACTCATGCCCATTTCTGCTCCGAGGCCCATTCGCTGGGTGGCGGTGGAAAGGTGGCTGCTCCCCAGAGCTCCAGGGGCCTCCCCTATCCCCCCCCTCCCGCTGGTGAACCCACAGCGCCCTTAGGCAGCCAAGCCCCAGGCTGCTGAGTCTCTGTACTGGAGCCCCTGAGTGGCCAGTGCTAATGTAATCAGAGGGGTCAGAGCTGTGGTTTGAACTCTGCTCGTCTGACATTGTTACCTTCCAACCCCAGCACTGCTGTAAATCGGGGAGGGCTGCTCTGCAAGGAGCAAAGGGGTTTGCAATTCTGCACCTGCACAAGTTGTTGGGGGCAGGGGGGCTGCACCGACAGGCTGAGACAAACCACCGCAAAGGAAGAAAACGGGCTAGATCGAGTCCCTCGAGGAACCGGACTCCTCCACGACCTTCAGCAGCCTGGAGGCGCCTGTCCCCGCGGGCTTGAGGCCCTGAGATGTGTTGGCTTGCTGAGCCCTCTCCCATGGAGGAGATGAGCAAAGAGATCAGCAGCTCCCCGCCTCGTATTTCATCCCCTCCCCCCTTTCTCTCTTGCAGTATCTGGAGCTGAGATTCAGCAGGAAGGTTCGCCTGTGTGGGACCATCCAGTACATCTTTGCCACGGTGTGTAGCCCGGGGCCTGGCTGGGGTGGAGTCGCATGTCTAGGGACGGGGGCCGCACAGGCAGAGTGGGCTCAGTACGGGTCTGAGCCGACACCTCTGCGGGGTCTGAGATAAAGGAGCCGCTCTGCAGCATGGCCTAGTGGGTAGAGCACAGAGCGAGGAGCTGGAGCCTCACTCTAAAGCCATGGAGCAGGTCGTGTCCCACCAGGTGCCTCTGTCTTGGGGGTGCCCATGTGAACAGCGTGAGAGCTGAGCTGCCCCTCCTCCAGACCCGGTCCCCCCCCCCAGCTCTTGCTGCCAGGGGCTTGGTGGGCTCTGTGCTGACGATGGGGTTGGGTTGCTGTTTGTTCCGCCTGCAGATGCTGTACACAGGGATCGTCATCTACGCCCCTGCGCTGATCCTCAACCAAGGTATGTCCCAGGCCCCCACGGGCTCCCCCGTCTCAGGGTCCCCGGGAGCGACGCCTGGAAAGGGGCCTGACCACTGTTCCTTAGCGTTTCTGTTCCCACAGCGCCCAGGCACGGCCCAGCCCCCCATCGCACTAGGCGCTGCCCTGTGGGTCCTGCCCCAGCAACTTACAATCGAGGCCCTTCCTCCATTGCCTGTGCTGCGGCTGCAGTGGCTTTTTCCTCCCTGCCTGCCATTCCCACTGGCCCCACTGATTCCCGTGGAGCTATGGCCGCTGTACCCCAGCTGAGGCTCTGGCCCCACTGGCTTAGTGAGGTGCTGCTGATTTACACCAGCTGGGGAGCCGTCCCGTGAGCACCATCACAGCCCACTGCTGCCTGACCGGCTGCAGACTTTGGGCCCAGAGCTGAGCCAGACCCTGAAGTTTCAGGTGGGGGGAAATCGGGAGTTCTGGGCCACACGGCTGGGTCAGGGAATGTCTCCCCTTCACTGACTGGCTGCTTCTTTGGTTTAGTGACCGGGCTGGATATCTGGGCGTCTCTTCTTTCCACTGGAGCCATCTGCACCTTCTACACCACCATAGTGAGTTGCTGCTGGCACATGTCCTCCAGCTGCTCGACTGCTTTCAGCAGAGATCACCCAGACAAGCGGGGTGGGGCTCACCTGGGGTGTCTGATGCAAAGGCTCCAGCAACGGGGCTCCGTCCTGTGCCCTGCGGGTCCCTTCCACAGTCTGCTGGTGGGTCAAACCAGCGAGGACAGGAGAGGAATATTAGCTCGCTGGGCCATGTCCCTACCCTGGCTGGGACAAGCTAACCCTTGGGGCCAGGGCAAATCAGTGTCGCTTCACTGACTCAATCGATCTGTGCGGATTTGCTCCAGCCCAGGTTCTGGCCCCTGGGGGCTGTGAAGTCATTTTGGTACTGGCTGCCCAGGGCGCTGACCCTCCTCTTCTCCCTCTGCAGGGTGGGATGAAGGCCGTCATCTGGACAGATGTGTTCCAGGTGTTGGTGATGCTCTCTGGATTCATCGCCATCTTGATCCAGGGGACGCTGCTAGTGGGTAGCCCCAGCACCGCCCTGGAGATCGCATCCAACCACTCCAGGATCAACCTGGCCGAGTATGTGCCTTTTCCAGCGGGGGTCTTTCCCACCAGAAACCCACTAACTCTGGGACACTCCGACCCCTACCTCCAGGTCCCACTCCCCTCCCAGGGCTGGGAAGAGAACCCAGGAGTCCTGGCTCCCAGCCTCATGCTGGCTACAGTGGGGTCTCACTGAGCAGCTGCTGTCTGCCCCAAGGCTTTTCCCAGACGGTTTCCGTATTTAGTGGGGTGATTGTCCGGGCTGGCAGTCTGTGTCCCACACGAGATGATCCCGGACGTTCATTGTACCATGACGGCACCGAAATGCCAGCCCATGACACTGGGATGTCCCAGCGGGACTGGGGTGGGAGGTGGAATTGCCAGGATGGTAACCTGGACCCCTCACCCCCCCGCCAACCTCACACAGTTATGGAGCTGGGTAAATAGTCTGGGTTGGGAGATTCTCCCCCCTGCATGACTGGCTCAGTCTGTGTCTCGCCCTCCCCTTCTGCCTGCAGCTTCGACCCAGACCCCAGGAGCCGCTACACCTTCTGGACCTTCACCTTTGGGGGCACCATGGTGTGGCTCTCCATGTACGGTGTGAACCAGGCCCAGGTCCAGCGCTACGTGGCCTGCAAGACGGAGAATGAGGCAAAACTGTGAGTCCCTGCTGCCTAGGGAAGGGAAACTGAGGCAGGGTTTAACTTCTGAGGGAAGCGAGAGCCTGGCTGCTGGGGAACTCAGCACAGAGGGATGGAGGAAGGGGGACCCTGTTTGAGTCACCTCATGGTGGCTGTGGCCAGTGCTGGAGGCTACAGGGTTAGGATCCAGTGTTGCCATGTAAAACTGCACGTACGGAGCAGGTAGAATAGAACCCTTGAGCTGCTGTTCCAGCAGCACAAGCCGCTATCCCCCAACCTGTGCTGTTGCCTCCTGGCTGGCATGGGAAGCCCACGGTGCAGGTGGGAAGAAGGTGCCCTCGTCCCTCCTGATCCACTGCTGTGCTGGGGGCAATTCAGCCGGGGTTTACTGGCTCATGCAGGCTACTATCTGCCCCGACGCTGGTATCTCTAATATCAACATGGCAGCTGCCATGCAGCCTTACGCGCCTTCTCCCTCCTCCCGTGTGAGTCTATAGACACAAGCCATGTTCCGTCAGCCACCGATAACCCACCCTGGCCTCCTCCAGTGCTCTGATAATGGCCAGGGGAGACTTTAGCTGCCCCACCCTGCTGGCTGTGCCAGTGCTGGGACCAACCTGCACATACTTATCGGTGGCTGAGGTTGTGCCTGTTCCAAGAACCTCGTTTCGTGTAGGGGCAGAAAACCAGCAGAGATTAAAGCTCTTGGCTGCAGCAATATCTTGTGGCAGTGAGTTCCCCAGGCCACTGCAGTAAAGGATGAATTGTGACCTGCTTGGGGTGGGGCTTAGTGAGGACCCACTTGGGTGATGGGGAAAGGAGGTAGAGGAGAGGTCTTGCATTTCCCCTGCTGCCAGGGCTGAGGTTTGCATGGTGTGGGGAGGGGGTTGAGGGGAGAGGAAGCCTTCCCTGGAGCTTTGTCAGGCTCTGAGTGGGCGATTGTGGGGGATTGCAGAGAAGAAAGTGTCCGAGCTCACCAGGACTCGTGTGGAAGCCAAGAGGGGATTTGCCCAGCCGGAGGATCGTTTCTGGCTCAAGGGTTAGGGTTAGGGTTAGCAAAGAGATGCTGCCCAGGGAGCCAGGCCGGGGGTGGCTCTGCCAGGAAGCAGAACTGGCTTTTGCTGAGTAATGGTGACGCTGCAGCTCTGGTTTGTTCTGCAGACAGTTAGGCTGCGTGTTCCCCAGGTAGCACTGTCCTGTCCCGGGTCTCCCAGGGACCAGGCCAATGGCAGGAAGCCACTGATGAATCCAGAGCCTGGAAGGCTACAAGTAGCTAGCGCAGATCTGGGGGAAGCAGGCGCCAGGTGACGGGAGACCATTGTTCTCTGCAAAGTGAGCCCCAGCCCCTGGATTCCTCCCGGTCCCTGCAGCTGGGGCCTGTGTTAGAGGGGATCTTGCGATGAGCCCCCCGTGCTGGGGGCCAAGCCTTCTGGGATCACTCTGCATGGTGTGGGGCAGCCGAGGGGCTCTGCTTGGAGGGCGGGATCCTGCTCTCAAGCTGGGGCATGTTCTGGGAGAGCAAGCGGAGTCCTGTGCTGAGGAGGGGGATCTGCTGTGCCCAGGCCCTGACCTACAGACGTGCTGAGCCCCTGGGGCACCCACTGGCTTTGGCTGCCCCTCTGCAGATCAGGTCTGGGGCGTCTCAAAGCAGGCCAGCCCCCCAAAGCACCAGGCTCTAGTGCCTTGGCTGGGTCAGGGTGAGGAGGGCCCTACAATGGAACCTCTGGGAGTTAGGCACCCAAGTCCCATTGGAATAGGCACCTCTGTCCCAGCCTGAGGGCGTGGGAAGTTTGCCCTGCCTCTGCCACAGCGGGGGGGATGAACTGGGGCTGCTGACGCAGCACAGCGGTGGGGCTGCCCTGGCCCGGCTCCTGGCCGGACGTCACTGGGTGATGTTGGCTCTGGCCTGGTTGTGATCTCTGCTGCCCGTGTGTTCGCAGTGCTCTGCTGGTCAACCAAGTGGGCCTCTTCTTCATCGTCTCCAGCGCGGTGGGCTGTGGCATTGTGATGTTTGTGCTCTACAGGGACTGCGATCCCCTCCTGGCTGGATACATCTCTGCCCCCGACCAGGTACCCACGGCCCAGCTGGCCTCAGTCCCCACTGCGGGGGAGCCCTGCTCTAGTGAGCCGAGGGCTGTTTGAGCAGCCAGGGGGAACTGCCCTGCTAATGATCAGGTAGAGATCAAGGCAAGAGGCCAAAATGAGGGAGCTTGACGAGCCCGCTGGTGGATCATTAATTCTTTAGAGGATGTGGGCAGAGCATGGGCCTGGCAAGCCAGACACCTGGGTTCTTTCCCCAGTTCTGGGAGGGGACTATTCCCTAGTGGTTGGAGCGTGGGACTAGGAATCAGGACACCTGGGTTTTAGTCTTGGCTTGATCTGGGGTGGGTCCCTTTGCCTTTCCGTGCCTCAGTTTCCCTATCTATAAAGCAGGGCTGATGCTTTGCAAAGTGCTCCCAGACCGTGGGATGGAAGGTGCCATACCCGGCGCTCAGTATTATGCTGTTAACCCGCTTCCCTGGGGCATCACCTTCTCCGTGTCCTGTTCGATGGGTTTATGCTGCTTTCCGAGTGGGAGGAGTGGGGTCCTTTCCCCCGCCCCCCACCAGCCCACCTTAGAGGAGGGGGTTTATTGTCACTCCCCTGGGAGCTGCCCCCTCTGGCTCCTCTGTAACGTGGCCGTCTCCTCCCTGCAGTACATGCCCTATATGGTCCTGGATATCTTTGAGAAGTACCCGGGCGTGCCCGGTCTCTTCCTGGCTTGTGCGTACAGCGGGACCCTCAGGTAAGGGGCAGAGCCCAACTGCCCCAGCAAAGCATCGCAATAGTGGCTGTAGCCCTGGGCTCCATTTGGGGGCCCACCTATCCCACCCCCGCCCCACCCCCCTTTGTTATTCCACGGCTTGGAGCTGGCTCTGGGGTGGAACTCCTCAGCTCTTTAAACCCCCCACAACCGTTGGGACAGGAAGGGAGGAGGAAATTCGCTGGGCCCAGCTGCAGCTAATGGGGCAGTTCCAGATGAAGACTGGGGTCACTAGCATTGGGGCTGGATAGGACTGTGGGGCAAGTGCCCCATATCCTGTGGCATGGGTGGTCAGCACTGGCTCCCAGGGGGCAGGGCCCTTTATCGAGCCACCCACCCAGCTCCCTGTGGCACAGCGCCCCCTAACAGTGTGCTGGGGCATGAGCACCGACCCAGAGGGGAGCGCACCCTCTACATCACCTCCCTATTGGTCTCCCATCCAAATGTCCCCTGGGCCCAACCCCACCTAGCCTGGGAGACGGGAGGATGACAATCCCGTTGGCCCGGCGTGCATGACTCTCCTCTGCTCCCGCCCTCTCTCCCCAGCACCGCGTCCACCAGCATCAACGCCATGGCAGCCGTCACCGTGGAAGACCTGGTCAAGCCCAACATGCCCTCCCTGTCGCCGCGGAAACTCACCCTCATCTCCAAGGGACTCTGTAAGTGTGGGGCTGGAGTGGGGCGGGAGGGATCCTTGCATTTGGCTGTATGGAAACAGGGCAGTGGCAACATTTGGCGGAACCCGCAGCCCAGGGGTGCATCTCACCTTGGCTGCTTAGGGCTCCATGGTTAAAGGGGGGGACACATCAAGGTGACCAGCTCCCCAGCCCCAAGCTGCTCCCTGTCCGTCCGTGCCCCCGATTCCTCAGCCCCCTGCAGGGGGTGGGTCTGATGCGGCTGCTTCCCCAGCCTGAGGCTTTTTTTTCCCTCCATTCTGCAGCGTTAATCTATGGCACCTCATGCATCACGGTGGCTGCCTTGTCTTCACTGCTGGGAGGCGGTGTGCTGCAGGTAAGTCCCCCCGCCCGCCTGATGGGGCCGTGCTCCGGAGCTCTGGTTCGATATCCTTGGGCCCTGTCCAACATCCGCTGCCCTGGGTCCCCCTTTCACATGAGTTGTGGAAGAGCTATTGAGGTGGCAATAACATAGGGGTCTACTAGCCAAGGGCTCTGTATCCTTCGCCCAGCCCCTAGCCCTCTGGTCCTGCTCCACCCCATCTCCCGCGGAGCATCAACCACTGCAGCCGAAGTCAACGGAGCCTCTGAAAAACAGCCTCCGGATGTCTCCCACTACGCTTTCAAAACTAGAAACTTCCCAAAGCATTTGGGAAAACTTGAGGGCTGTGTCGGCACCTATGATGCATATATTGGTGCCAACACCCTGGAGTTTAGGATTGGGGCTCACAGGTGCCTCTCAGCGCAGGATCTCACAGCAGCTGTTGGGTTGTAGCGACACAGCCTGGAGATGGATCAAGCTGAAACTCAAGTCCCCTCTTTCAATTGCATGAGGTTTTCAAGGCAGGACAGACCTGTGGCTCCTGGCCAGACTCTCCTGATGGGAGCTGGTCAAAGCCCACCTGGCCATTCCCTCTTTTCTTAACAGAAGATGCAAATTTCCACAAAACTCAATTTTTAGTTTGTGATGTTGGGCGGGGGGGAGGGAAGGGGAAAACCACTTCTGGGTTTCCAAGAAAATGGGAATTCTCTCCCGAAAACTCCCCTTTGTCAAAAACGCTATTTTTCATGTAAAAATAAAAGCTGAGATGGGAAAGTCTTAACTTGCTCTCCTCCCGGGACCCTGAGTGCCAAACCTCATCCATATCCTGGCTGACCCCCACCCCATCTCCATCTCTCCAGGGTTCCTTCACCGTCATGGGAGTGATTAGCGGCCCTCTCCTTGGAGCCTTCATCCTTGGGATGTTCATACCCGCCTGCAACACAGTCGTAAGTCCATGCCGGGGGACGGGGGGGAACGGAGGCTGCTGCGGTGCATCGGAAGTGGGAAGCTGGTGCTCAAATTGGCTCTGACTCTGCAGCAAAGGGAGTGGGAGATCAGGGGCATTGATGGGCTGTAGGTAAGGTGTGGGCTACCGGCTGCCTTTTTTGATGCCAGCTGCCTGTGCCTGTCACAGGTTGCTCCCGAGAGACACCGAAGATGCTGGCCCTAGGAGCAGGCACTTGGCTGTGTGCGTGGAGATGCCCGAAAGCCATGGGGCGGGGGGGTGTCTATTGCCCAAGCCCTGGCTGAATCCTCATTTCTTTTCTGCTTCTAGGGGGTTTTTGCAGGCTTGGGGGCTGGTTTTGTCCTCTCCTTCTGGGTGGCCGTGGGGGGCACTATCTACCCACCCAGCGAGGACACCATGGGCGTGCTGCCCTACTCCGGAGAGCTGTGCCCGCTCTACAACGCTACTGAGGGGATCAACAGCACCATCGTCCTGGGACCCCTGCCTCCACGGAACATCACTGCACCCCTGGAGAGGTGAGGCCAGGAATGAGGAGACTGGATCCCGGGCTGAATATTCCCAGGGCTGAGGGAACTGCCTGGGTTGCAGGCTGTGCAAGGAAAGAGATGAGGGCCAGGCTGTGGGTCTGGACTCTCCCAGAGCCTGGAGGTGCGCCGAGCCGAGGGTTCGGTTCAGACCCGTTGTCTGCTAGGGTTCAAATGGTGGTGGCGGCGGGTGGTCACTGAGTGGCGCTGCTAGTCTCACGGGTCCTTTCCTGAGCTTGCAAGCCGACGCCAGCTGGTCCAATGTGGCTGTTAGTTTCACAATGGAGCTTCTGTGAGGGGAGCTGTTGCAAACAGCAGGGGAACTTGCTGCCTGTCTGAATCTCTCTCCGACGGGAGTCGGGTTTGGGGACAGAGGTGCTCCCTGAAGCAGGGCAGTGGTGCATGGGCGAGAGCTCTGGCAGAGGGGCTTGGCTGCATGCCATCTGATGGCTCTGCTCCAGGACTGGGGTAGATCGGATAAATAAACCAACAAAGTGCGAGACTGATTTCTCCTCCTGCAAAGCCCCGACCTCATCAGATGGGCACCTCTGTCATCGGCAGTATTCGTATTTCGCACTGATAGCTTGGTCGGACCTGCAGACCTCCAGCATGCTGGGCGCAGTGCGAGGCTCAGCCCTGTCCCGAAGACGTTCCCTTCTACGAGCCCAGAGGCACAGGGGGCTGAGCCAGGCTGGTGGGCTGAGGGAAGGCAGGGCAACTGATATCACAGGGGGGTGAACAATTCTCAGCCGTGGTGACCTCCAGGAATAGAACCTCCCTTGACTAGCCTAGATGTATCGGGTCATGGTTTTCTTTAGCATATCGCGATGTCCTTTCCTCTGCTTTACTACGATGTCCCTTCCTTCGCAGGCCGCCCATTGCCGATGACTTCTACGCCATGTCCTACCTCTACTATGGGGCTTTGGGGACGCTGTCCACTGTGGTGGTGGGGGTGCTGATAAGTTACCTGACAGGTAATGCCAGCTGCGAGGTGCCAGCCCAGCCAACGGGCAGGGGTGCCATCTGTTGGGTTGGCCCCTGGCATCCCATGGATCTTGAGACTGGGTGGAGGGCAGGAGAGAGAGAGGCAGATTTGGACGATCTAGTGAGAATGTGGCACTAATGCAAAGGGCTAGATGAGCCTCCAGGGCGGGTGAAGCCCACAGCTCAGGGGCGGCAAAGGGGCAGGCTTCCCCCATGGGCTGCCCCAGCTGTGACCTCTCACGGTAACCGGATAATCCAGTAGCCGCGGCCAGTTCAACCGTTGGCCTCTCTGCCAAGCCTGCCAGCGAGTGACAATCCCACGGACACGTGTCCATGGGGAGCTTGGCTGAGCCCCCCGCAGTTCGTGTCCCGTAGCCCACCAGCCAGCACTTAGACAGCAGCAGGTTGGTCACCAGCTATGAAGGATGGGATCTGTGTCCTGTCACCGCCGCGCCTGGACCCAGCCCCCATGCATGGAGAGGGTCAAACGAGCTTCTCCTGGAGATTACCAGAGTGTGGAGGCCCCGGGACAGCGAACTGACCGTAGGGCCTCCGCTGGGGGAGGGAGGAAGCTCTTGAGATTAAACTTTGGGAGAGGGAGTCAGGACTCCTGGGTTCCCTTCAGCTCTGTCATGGACCCAGCGTGTGACCTTGGGCAAGCCTGGGGTCTCTGTGCCTCAGTTTCCCCATCCGTGACATGGGGAGAATGCTCCCTGGCCCCATCAGGAGGTGATTCAGCATCCACCAGGGCTGGAGGGCATCAGAGGTGGGCAAAGAACTGGCACAGCCACTGCTCTGCCCTGTTCCATGGTGTTTTGTTTAACCAGAGTTGTCATTAGACAGGGACCTTGCCAATCTGGTTTTTCATTGTTTTTGGTAGGTCCTACCAAGAGGAGCCAGATGCCCCGGGGAGTGCTCTGGTGGGACATTATCAAGGAGACGTCTTTGCCAGAGAGCAGGAAAAACCCCTTTGAGGATAGTCTGACCAAGGTAACGGAGTCAGGGTGGGGCCTGGTGTGGGGCAGGGCAGGAAGGTTCTTTGTCCCTGTTCCCTGAGAAGTTTCCACCAGCCCAGTTTGCAGCCTGGTGGCTGCCTGCCGGGGAGCCTCTAGACATTTCGCCGCCCCAAGCACAGCGTCATGCCGCGGGGGGCGCTCTGCCGGTCGCCGGTCCTGCGGCTCTGGTGGACCTCCTGCAGGTGTGCCTGTGGAGGGTCTGCTGGTCCTGCAGCTCCACCAGGAGGTCCACCGGAGCCGCGGGCCCAGTGCATCCTCCGCAGGCATGCCACCAAAGGCTGCCTGCCTACCGCCCTCCCGGCTACCGGCAGAGCGCCCCTGCGGCATGCCGCCTCAAGCAAGCGCTTGGTGTGCTGGTGCCTGGAGCCGCCCCTGCTGCCTGGGCATCTCTGGGCAAAACCGCAGTTCAGTGCAAAGCAGGGAGCCAGTGCATCCCTGGCCAGACAACGGAGCTGGGCGTCCCCAGCAGGGACTCTACCTGGGTGTCCCCAGGGCTCACTTCATGGGAGGCAGCTTTCACATGGTCTGCCTGGCTGAGAGTGGGGTTGCCTCCCCCCCGTCACTGAGTGTGTCACTCGTGGCACACGGCACGGCTGGTTCCCTGGCAGGGCTGGCGATGCTGCAGCGGCTGGCTGGGCAGGAGGCTCACACTGGACACATAAGGGCTGCAGGGGGGAGGGTTTCCAGTGTCAGCCCCCACATCATTCCCACCTCTTTCATCTCCGCTCTCCCCCCGCAGGACTCGGAGGACTCCCTCACTCTGCAGAAGAAGCCGTTCAGCTCCTCCACGCTCCTGCTGGCAGGGCTCACGGGCAGTGAGGAGGCCGACCGGGCGCTGCTGGCGAAGCAGGCGGAGGCAGGTGCCCCCTCGCAGTGCGATTCCGAGGAGTTCCTCTGGCTCTGCCAGCCTGTCGACACCGGCTGCTGCCACCTGCTGCGAGAGACCAATGTCTAGGGCCGGGCAGCGCCATGGGGCTGGGCCGACACCGCTGAGCTCTGGCCCAAAGGGGAGACTGCGCTGGGCTCACCCCAGAGCCAGCAGGGGGTGAGGAGAACGAATCCAGCCCCCGTCTCTGTGAGGGAACAAAGGACAGAGCAGCCTCAGGCTGGCCAACCCGCTCCACATTCCCCCACCAGGACATTCGCCCTGCACTGTCCCCCTCCAGGGGTGCCCAGGGCTCTGACTGGCCGGGCAGAGGCTGACACTGCAAAGCGGCGGCACGAAGTCGCCTGGATGCTGCAGGCACCAGCCCAGCAAATGCCAAGTGGGTTGGGAAGGCAGTAGCTGGACGGAGGGGCCAAGCTGCAGCCAGTGCTGATACCCGTGGCTGTGACAGAGCAGGGCCTTGTCTAGAGCTGCCCAGCCCCTCCTGGCTGCTAGCATAGTGACAGATGGAGCCCTGGGATTTAGACTGGTGGTTTTCTGGGGAAACTGAGGCAGGGAGCAGGCAAGGGGCTTGGCAAGTTGGAGAAAGGGCCATAGAAAGAACCCTGGAGTCCTCTGCTGAGCACCATGTAAAGGTCACCAGGGGGAGAGACCCGCGCCACCTGCTCCTCCCTTCTGAATCTCTGTCCCAGGCTGCCCGCGTCCTGTCCTCAGCACCTGGCAGGGGATCGTCTGCGCTGTGGGTCCAATAAACCCCTGCTAAGCCAGCCCTCATCCAAATCCTGCCTCTGTCCCCTGAGCCAGGACCAGCTTCTCTGCCCCCCAGCCCCACTCCGGCAGCAACCGGCAGCTGAAGCCACCCGGCACTAAGTACCACATCAGCTCATTTTAACCAGCGTGGGGCAGGGTTAGGCTGAGCTCAGGGGGACAGGTGGGGTCGGGTCAGCTCTGCCCTGGCCTCTCAGGCCAGCAATTAGGCTGCATCCCCAGCAGCAGTAAACAGCAGCTGATTTCCAGCTGGGGCTGCGGGACAAGCTCTCTTCTTGAGCAGGCTCAGGCAGCGCCAGTCAGGCCCCACTTGTGGTTTTTAGGGAGTGTTTGGAGTTGAGTGACTTGCTCCAGGCTCCCTCTGGCAGCGTATCAGCCTGGCTTCGAGGCTCCAGCTTTTTGCATAACTCCTCTGGGCCCGAAGCACTTTATCGACCCATCACAGACTGGACCTGCTCACAAAATAGCTTATCAGCCCATGCGCTATCTTATTGGGAGCACACAAGCACGTGTTGACTGCAAACACCTTGCTCCAATAAAGATTGTGAAGGAAATAATTTGTGTGTGTGTGTGTACGTACACTAGGGGAGGTGGGGAGTGGGGTAATGCTGATTCTAGCCAGAGTGGGGCCAAGGGAATCCCTACAGGGAAGGGCTTGTGACTGAACAGCCTGGATCCTGAGGACTGCTCCTATGTGCTAGGAGATCTCAGAGATCAGGCCCCAACAGCCAGCAGGGTCCCTTTGCACCAGGCTCTGCCCCGACACAGGGAGAGACAGCTGCTGCCACAAGGCACTTATAAGTGAGAGGAAGGAAGCATCGCTATCCCCCTTTTACAGCTAGGGAAACTGAGGCAGGTGCAGGGACTGATCCAAGATCACCCACCGGAGCAAGGAAGTGAACCTAGATCTCCTGAGTCCCAGCTCAGGGCCTCAGCTACCAGCCCACCCTATTCACTCACACCTTGCCAGGACAAGTGTGTTGGCTATGCTGAGGCCTCACCTGCTCTAGCCCCTGCTGTAGCTTCTGTCTTCATGTGCGGATGGGATTTTCCTGAGCCCCTTTCGAGACAAACCTGGCTCCAGATGGCAGGTTTGGTCCTTCTCTGGGATTGGCCTGGGCTGTACTCATGTCTAGCTGCTAAAGCTCAATAAAAGGTTCAAGCAGCCAGCAACTGGCCCCAATCCCCTCCCCGCTGGTTCTGTGTCCCCTCTGCTGTGGTTCCACCATGAGGCGCCCTGGCTCGTAGCTAGCAGCCGGCCGGGGCTGAGAGCCCACTGCCTCCTGGGCGGTGCAGCTCCGGCAGAGGCAGAGACATCACATTAAGGCCCCTTGGTGAGGTCCCAGTTCTGGGCTTGCTGCGGGCTGGGGCTGGCTGATCTCACTTGCAGCCATGGACTTGAGCTGCCCATCTAACCAAGGCTCTTCTGGGGCCCCCTTCAACGTAACATCTGGGCACTTTGCCATCCTCAGGGTGTTTGTCCTGGCAGTGCCCCGGGAGGCAGGCCAGATGGGGAAACTGAGGCCCAAAGGTGAAGCAAGTTAGCCACAGACTCTTTTTTGCACAGCAAGGAGCTGAAGCCAGGTCCGAGGCACAGGCTGCAACCTCTCTGCACTGTCTTCTGCTTCCTAGAATAGCTCAGAAATAGACGGTCCAAAGTGCCGCATCCTATGGCTCCACTCCCCATAAGTACCACCCTGCTAGGCCCCACCCCTTAGCCCCAGGTTTGCTGGAAAGCTTATGATGCATTTCCCCCCAGGCAGCAGAGCTGGGCTGAGCCCTGGTGGGGCGCACATCTGGGGCTATTGCTTTCTGGAGCAGCGCTCACTGGCGGTGTAAGGGGGCTGAATTATGCTGGGGGGCTGGCGGGAGCTGCGGCTGGCCCTGGCACCAGGGGAAACCAAGCCAGAGAACTAAAAAACAGCTGTGGGCAGAAGGCTCAGCCGGCAAAGCCCCGGCTGCTCGCTCCCTCAGAGGAACTTCGTTCGGGACTCAAGTGCGACCCATCCATGCACCCCTCAGTGGGGCAGGGGGGCAGACAGGATCCAGTGACATCCAGCACTAGCTGTGGTTTGGCAGAAGGCCCTTTGCCCCACTAGGCTTGTCCATATGCTCCTTGCGTCAGGCGTAGCCTTTGATGTGGCCTCAGCCAAAGACCCAGAGGGGGAAATTCACCCTAGTGCACAGGCCGCCACGAGTGGCTGTGTATTGCCTGTGGTTTAACACCAACTGGAGCCGGCTGAGTTCTGAGCTGGGACTAAATGATCCTGCTCGTTTGGCCCTTTCCAGCTGATCCTGCTGGTCCCTTTGCCAACAGCGGGCAGGTCGTTGGGAGAAACTCATTTCAGCCTATTTATCCCTGCTGGTTGGTGTGGGCGACGGGTCACCGAAGCCAGGCGGTGCCCAGTCACACAGCACAGCTAACAAGCGGTTTGTGGGTGAAGCTGCTTGGCTGGATGCTTCGCTGATCCCTCGTGCGAAGGAAAACCGAACCGTGCCAATGTTCACAAGTGCAACAGGAGCACGGACGTGGCTGAGTTGAATGGCCATTGGCCAAGACCCTTTGCAGCTTCCCGACAGCTCTAGGCCTCTCTATCCGCACCACAGACATGACTGCCACGTTGGCTCAGAGCTGACCCCGGGGAGACGGAGTAGGTCCAAGGAGACTTGATGCAAACAGCCCTTCTCTCCCCTTCCCTCCAGCTGTACCTCTAGCTTGGGACTCCGCTAAAAGTGCCCGGGAATCTATCACTGCCGTAAAGCATCAGCCGCCTGCCTCTGGTAAGTTATTGCTGGATCTGAGAAAGCTGCCAGCTCCATCACTGCATAATGTTAGCTCTGCAGCTTCCTGATTCTCCATGCCCCCTTGCTTGCGTATCTCTGCCGCAGATGCTCCTGCATTTCTTAAGATGGGAAAACCCACCCTGTGGCAACACCTTGATTTGTCCTTATCACAGCAGGTGAAAGGAGAAATGATGCAAGTGTGGGAATATCAGCTGCTGGGCGTCCAGCCCTGCTAAGTAACTAAAAGATTTGAATTCAATCTATGGGGAGCTCTGATCTGTGATTTTATTCCACCTGCTTGATAATCTGCCGTTCAGAGGGCTAATGGGGACATGTGCATTGTCTAGTGCCACTGGGAGCTGCGTAAAGTGAGCTGACGGGGGGAGGGGAGGGGGAGGATTGCATAATCTCTGACTGGGTTTCGCTCTGTAGGGTGGTGGGGTATGCCAGGCCATTGGACAGTCAGTTGCAGGATGGACTGACCCCATGCGGGAGCTGTTCCAGGACAGGGAGGTCAATCCTAGAACTGTCTGGGAAACAACAAACTCCTTTTTTAAAAAAAAAAAAATGTCAAAGCTGGTTTGTGTCCCAGCGTTCAACCTGACTTGACTTCTCCTTTTTTAACATTTAAACAAACATGATTGATTTAATGGTTCAGATACTTTTTTTTTTTTAAATAATGAATTTATTTTGCACATTTTTTGGACAGTTTTCTGCCCCCTAAAAGGCAAAATCGACTCCAGAGTAAGACCCTAAGGGGGCAGCAGCCAGCAAAGTAAGATTAAATCCAAACCATGTTACTCTTCAAAGCCCCGCCTACAAACTGCATCCATCCATTCATGCCATCAGGGTGAGACAGTGCGAGCAGCAGACTGTGCAGATCTCTGTCCCTTCCCTGGCTACACTACACAGCTTTTAGCAACGTGGCTGTGTTGCCCCAGCCATGCCACTAGAAGTCACGCAGTGTAGCCACTGTTTCTCGCTCTCCTCCCCACAAAAAACTTCTACCCCCAACAAGCAGCGTTTGTGATGTCGGCAGGAGCGACAATGCGCTATTCACACTGGCATTTGTCATGGCAAAACTTCTGTCTTTTTGGGGGGGTTAACACCTCTGAAAAATAAGTTTTGTCATTCAAATGCCAGTGTAGACATACCCTTGCACTGTTTGATCAGTGGTGAAATCATTGGCAGTTACCTTGTCGTCACTAGGGTTCAGGGTAAACACCCCAGTTGACGTGAAAGGGACACCACCGCATCCCTCTTAGAGATACTGTTTTAAACTGGCCACAGACAGGCAGATCTCACTGCATCAGTTATATATGGGTCACACTGAACAGGTGGTTATTTTGCATCTGCAAGAACTGGAGAAAGACACTTTTCTTTTTTAACCTGAAAGCAGATTCTGAAGCAGAAAAAGCAGCCACCAGCAAACAGCCCTGGATGAATGAACTGGGATTTCTGCAGACTTGTGCTTATGAATTGTAGCGTAAGCCAGGAAGATGGCAGGTGGCAGGGGAAGCCTATGGAGTCAGGCTGTGGCTAGTCCCCCTTTCAGTTTCTTCTGGTCACCTCTAGCTCTAAGAGCTTGTGATGCTTTCACCTAAGTGCACCTGGGCTGATGAGAAACAGCCACCATGGAAAGGCAAGAAGGAAACTGGAGAAGCTGCTGATTCCGCTACAAGCTCCTTTTCCTCTCAGCTGCCCAGAGACAGGGTCCGTGACTGCAAAGCACCCTCCAGCCACAGCGCAGACACCTGCACTGCTCCTTCAAACAGAGCTCAGCTGGGGTTCTCGAGTGACCCTTTCACGCTGATAGCTCGAGCGGCTTTCCAAACATTTCTGCCGCATGATTCCATTAAATAAACCAGCCGGCGCACCCGTTGTGCTTTGCCTCTCTGGGAAAACATCAAATAGACCAAAGCTCAGCCTGCTTTAATAGCAGAGAGAGAAAAGGCCTGACCTGCAGCTGCTGCTATCCCCGGCCTGGACTCCTTCCGCACAAAGCTTTGCTGATGTCCTGTGACCCTGACTCGCAGCCCTACCATGCCCACTAGCTCTGTCTTAAACTCCTACATAACACTCACCGTGCATTGCAAGCCTGGCCCGAGGCCCCCCCTTGCCAGTTCTGCCTGCTTTGAACTAAAGCCACAAAGTTACCCCAACTTGCGTGGCATCTTTGCAGCGCCAGCCATTGCCTGCTATGGCCAGCACAGAGAATGGTGACCTCCTGGCACTCATGTATGGGCTCAGATTTCAAAGAGGGATTTTTCGGTGGGGGCAGATGAGGAATTTTGGGTCAGTAGGGAATTGCCTGGAGGGTTTTCACCTTCCTATGTAGCAGGAGGCATTTGGCACGCGCTGGGATCATCTGAGCAAGTCAATTCCCTGCCACGGCATGGCCCTGGTGCACCTCAGGGCTTGTTTACACTTGAAATGGACCTATGCTGGCAAGAGACATTTTCCCTTCGATGCAGAAAATCCACCTCCCCAAGAGGCAGTAAATTCTCCTGCTGACCCAGCGCTGTCCGTACACGAGGTGAGGTTGGGTTGGTATACCTGCGGCACTCGGGGTGTCGGCTTGTCACACCTCTGGGCGCCGGCGCTGTCCCGATGCACAGTGCCAAGGTGCTGGGCTCAACAGAGGGGTAGCTCGGCAAAGGGGTGTGCCACAGAGGAGGCTGGATGAGACTGGCCCGTCTGGCCGGTGACGGCTATGGTATTTCTTGCTCTGGTTTTGTAGCAGTCCGGGGACCTGTCGGAGAGCTGGGATGGCGAGATGCAGCCTTTATCGCCCTCTGGTGCCGCAACAGCCACCGGCAACGCGAGCGACGCTCAAACTCTGTTCTGCTTGGTCGTTGGCCCAGTCCAGCTGCAGCCCCCCACCGGACCGTCACCCACACCCCATCCCGAGGTGGCTCCAGCACTGATGTGTGGCCAGTAGCAGGACAGACACTTGGGGCTCTGTTACTGGAAGGTAGCGTGGTCCCGCAGCTAGAGTTGTAAGCACCGGGTTATAGGGGCCCAGGGGCCCACCAATATTCTGGAGAGCAGGCCCAGCCCCTCCCCCACAGTTTACACCAGGGGCACAACCAGAATTGGGGGTCACCTGTCCAGCTGCCCTGAATTTGAGTGGTGGTGTGACCTGGTGCATGGAGTCATAATGCTGCTCAAATTTGGCCTGGCTGCCCCCTCGTTGTGCCATGCCTACCTGGGGGGCTTTGCACTCTTGCCCCTGACCCTCAAGTTTAGGGGTTCTACACCCCCATTGCAGGCTTGACCCCATCCAAAACATTGACAAACCTGGTGCCTATGGCTGGGACAGTGGGGGTCAGGGGACCTGGGGTCTATTCCCAGCTCTGCCATGGACAAGCTGGGTGGTCTTGGGCAAGTCACTGCCTTGCTCTGTGCCTCAGTTTCCCCTCCTTTCCTTTGTCTGTTTAGCCTGTGAGCTCTTCAGGGAAGGGCCTGTTTCTCACCGTGTCTGTGCAGCGCCCAACACAACGGGGCCCCAAGCTCTGTTAGGTTTCCTAGGTGTTCAAGATACATAACAAGGTTATCACTTCCTGTCTTGGATTTTCAGCCTTACTACACAGCGTTAATGCTGGGGGCTGGTTCGGTTTCCCTGGGGTTGGGTGGATTCTCTGTGGCCAAGTGTTGTTAACCCCCACCCCGCAGAAGCCTTCCTAGGCTTAAATCACCTCTACTAGAGTAGCAAAGACCAGCTGGATAATTTTAATGACCCCCTGCTGGCCTCCCCAACACCAGTTGTAGCTGCTTGGATCATCTCATTTCATGCTCCAGTGCGTCAGCTGATCCTCACAGAGACTGGAGAGGGAAAGGTTCCCAGGGGCACAGAACTCGCCAGCTGACTCTTTGCGGGCTGCTCCCACCCTGCCATCCACAGAAGCTGCCCATGGAGCGAAAACCCCTTCTGCACTGCTCCTTCACAAAGCCAGCGGGAATACCTCCTCTCAACCCCGGCCTCAATTCCCCACCTGCAGATTTGATTCCCTGTCAATGTCAGATGCTTGGAACAAGCTTCCTCTGGCAGAGGAAGATGCTGACTAAGCCTCTGGCTCTAAAAGAGGGTAACAGCCTACTAGTGGGACAGCAGCATTGCCGAGTGGGTACAGCACGGGACTGGCCTTTTGGGCACCTGGGTTCTATTCCCAGCTCTGCCACCGACCTGCTGGGTTATCTTAGGCAAGTCACTGCCTCACCCTGTGCCTCAGTTTCCCCATCTATAAAATGGGGATAATAATACTGGCCTGCTTTGCAAAGCGCTCTGAGCTCTACTGCTAGAGCTAGTGATTTGTATCCCTACAGCTAACAGAGCTACTCCTTTGGCTCAAGAGGCAGAGTGGTCCGTGACTGCTGAGGAACCCCTGAGCTGAACATTACTGCGCAGCCAGAGTGCTTCCAGACAGAAGAGACTTGGGGATGGAAGTCCCTGCCCTGGTCACTTCTTCTGCGAGGGTGAGTGGGGTGGATACAACCAGCCTAGTTAAACACCAAGCAAAGAGAAGCTTTGGAAGGCCCAGTGTCTCTGCAGCTTCCCCTTAAAGCTGCCACGGTCCCTAGTCTTGCTGGTTGGAAGGCTGTGCACATGCACACTCCCCTCCCCAGGAACGGGGAGGAACCAGCTCCTTTGGCTGCTGGTTAAGGGGGTCAGACAGGCTGGTCATTCCTGGGCCTGATTCAGGAGGGGGGCAGGCGTTTGTTGTTATGAACAGTTTAGCAGCTCATTTAGCACAGAGACAAACAGGGGCCTTTCCTCTCCACAAGCCAGCCCTGGCCGTCACCACCGAGCTCCCAGCTCTTGTCCTAGGACAACCAGTGTGCTTCCTGTGACAAACAGGGGCCTGCACTGGCCCCACTTGAGTATCTCCCATTTGCTTATCATCTCCTGTAGGCCGGGAGAATAAGGTCCCTGGAGTCCAGAGACCTCCCCACCTCTGCCAGTCAAGTCTCCAGGTCAGCTTAGAGGACAGGTGAGCGGAATCCGCTTTTGAACCAGAAGCCCTAGCCCTTGCTTTTCCAGCATGCACGGGGTTAAGAGCCTGATTTAATTTCACACAGATGCAGTAATGTGGCAGGGCTGGGGATATGAAGGGCTCAAGCAGGCTTGCCAGGGGCATATAGGGGAACCCTGTATAAACAGCTGTTTGGGAGAGTCCTGTAGCTGTACGGGGCTGGGTGTATTCAGACTGCCTAGTCTCTGGCTACCCCCCACACTCAGCTCTACCCTAAGCCATTGCCTGATGCCTTTTGCCTTCATCTCCCGTCAGCCGGCCAGGGAGACTCGATTTCCCTTCCAGCCTCTCCTCTCCCTGATCCCTCTTACTGTAGAGCAGGGTCTATGACACAAAGCGCTCTGTGCATTCGGCTGCTGATGATAACCAAGGGGCAGCAGCAACCATGCACCTCCTCCTTAGTGAGCAGTGCTGAGTGGGAGAGCAGGTGGCAGAGAATTCAGAAATCTGGGGCAAGGTTCATGGACACATGAAATAGGGAGGGAGGTCGCAGCAGGGCTGCTGAGCAGCAATCGCGGCTTCACCTGGGCTGATGCACAACATCTGAGCAATCCTCCATTGGGTGCACAGATGGAACGAACATTCCACGGGTAGGGACGGAAATCAGCTCCCATAATTCCTCTCACTCAGTGTCCATACCAGCGTCTCCTCTCCAGGACAGTTTAACCACAGCCTGCCTTGGGTTTGGGATGCGGTAGACAGCAGGGCAGTTATCAAGAGATTCTTTTTACATGGGCAAAAGAAAATGTTGCTTTCGGTGGGGAGGGAGGCAAAAGCTTGAACAGGTGCTTGTCAAGCCAGGAATCAACCGACCGACAGACCCTTGACATATTTTTTCCTTTCCTAAGATCACATGAGAGCAAATGGACCCAAAAGTCACCTGATCTCATCAATGTTATCCAGATCTACTGTACCTGCGTCTTCACAACTCTTGAAAGTTCCTCAAAGAGATGTGGGAAGGGAAGGAAACTGACCAAGCTGCAAACGCAGCTTTTATCATCCCATTAACAAACAAGTCTGACATTTTAAAAAGAGGCTTTTAATGGGGAATCCATTTGAGAAGACAGCCAGATGGGCTGTCTGGCGGGACGTCTACACTGCGATAAAAGACCTGCGGCACAGTCACAGCTGGCCCAGGTGAGCTGACGAGGGCTCATGGGGCTTTAGAAAATGACAGTGCAGACATTCAAGGTCAGGTTGAAGCCCAGGCTCTGAGATCCTGGGGCTGAACATCTAGGCTGTTATTTTTTAGCTCCACAGCCGCAGTCTGAGGCGTCTGCCCAGGGCTCTTTGAGTCAGTGCCACGAGTCTTTTATCACAGTGTAGACGTCCCCTGGAAGGTTCAGGCAGGACTGATAGCTGTCAGGTTGTGTCAGGAGCCCTAGAGGGGGATTAATATTGGAGTGTCCTCAGCCCACTGTGCCCATCTAGCAGCATCCCCGCTGCCGATGGGATGAGCAGAGAGGCAATGGAAGAGCAGAGGGATAACATAGGGAACAGACACAGGCGTCCCGCAGGCAGGTTGCTTTTACTCTTCTCCCAGAGAAGCTCTCTCTTTGATGCAGCATGGAGGCCGTGGCTCTTCCGTGACGGTGTGGTTCTTTGGTTCAGCTCCTTAGGAAGCTGCTGCTCCTTTAGCTCCTCACTAGGAGTCAGGCCCGTCCAACCTGCCAGAGCAGCAATTCTGGCTTTTAGGTCCTTATCGCTTTCCAAGAGGCAGCAGTTTTCTGTCCCACACCCTGAAGGATGCATGGCAGACTGAGGGGGATGAGAGAAAGGGGGGTGGAGTGGGGTGGGGAAAGGGGGGTGCACAGCAGACTGGGAGTGAGGGGAGAAGAGGAGAGCATGGAATACCGGGGGTGGGGTGGGGGAAGAGAGGTGCATGGCAGATTGGGGCAAGGGGGGTGATGGAATATCAGGGGTACATGGCATACCAGGGGAGAATTGGGGGGTAGATGGAATACAAAGGTGGGGGAAGGGGGTTACATGGCAGACTGGGGGGGTAGATGGAATACCGGAGTTGGGGAAGGGGGGAAAGGAGGGGGTAGATGGAATCCCGGAGTCGGGGAAGGGGGATACATGGGGGAATGGGAGGTAGATGGAATCCCGGGGTCAGGGAAGTGGGTACACGACAGACCGGGGGGGCAAGGGGGGTAGACGGAATCCCGGGGTCGAGGAAGGGGGGTACATGGCAGATGGGGGAGAAGGGGGGCAGACGGAATACAGGGGGGGATGGTACATGCAGACTTTGGGTCGGCAACGGGAGGTAGATGAATCCCGGGGTTGCGGAAGGGGTAACGGCAGACTGGGGGGAAGAGTAGATGGAATCCCGGGTCGGGGAATGGGGAACCGGCAGACTGCGGGGGGGGGCAGAGTGACCGTGTGTAATTTTGGGAAGAATCCCGGGTCGGGGGAAGGCGGTACCGAGCACGGGAGGAGGAATGGGACGTAGATGGAATCCCGGGTGGGAAGGCGGGACACGGGGGGGAGGGGGGTAGATGGAAAAAATCCCCGGGGTTTTTTCGGGGGGAGGGGGACACGGGGGGGGAAGGGGGTAATGAATTCCCGGGTCGGGAAGGGGGACACGGGAAGGTGGGGTAGATGTATCCGGGTCGGGAGGGGGACACGCAGCCGGGGGGGGAAGGGGGGGTAGATGGAATCCCGGGGTCGGGGAAGGGGGGACACGGCAGACCGGGGCGGGCGGGGCGGCCCGTCTCTGGGTCCCAGCAATGGATGGGTTCAGTGGCTGTGAGGTCCAGGCGCAGCCGCCCCCATCCGCCCCCGCCCTGTTGTCCTCCTGGGCCGGGGCCGGGCTCCCCCTCGGGCCGGCCAAGCTACTGTGGACGGAGCTGCAGCTCCATGGCGACGGGACGGGGCGGGACTCGCGCAGAGAGAACCGGAGAGGGCGCAGCCGCCAGGCCAGTAAGAGGCAGCAGGCGGCGGCCATCTTGGTGCGGGGCAGCACAGTGATGACGTAAGGAAGCGTCCGCCATCTTTGTGCGTGGCAAAAGGGAGGTGGAGGGGAACGGAACGGGGTCTTTCCCCGTTAGCCGCTCCTCGGCAGCCGCCTACGATGGGGATGCTGGGCGCGTTCTCCATACAAAACTTTCAAGGGGTGAAAGAAGGAGGGAGCGACGGAGTGCCCCGCACAAAGATGGCGCCCGCCCGGGAGCGCGTCGCGGGCGTGGAAGGACCCAACCGGGCCCCACCCAGGGGCCTTCGCCTCCCCCCCCCGCAGGCGTCCGTGCTCCCTTCCCCCAACCCCGGCCCGGCCGCTGCCCCTCCCCTCAGGCGGGGATAAGGCGCCTCGTGACGAGGAAAGCGAGCGCCAGCCGGAGCCGGCAGCAGGTCAGAGCAGGGAGGGGGGGCCGCTGACCCGGGCCCTGCTTCCCTGGCCACGGGGGGTGTGGCCCCGTGGGGACGCCGGTCTGTGGGGCGGAGGTGGGAGGGAGGTTTGAAGCGGGAGATGGGGGGGAGCTGGGTGTCAGGGGGTGGGAGGGAGTCGGGCCCCCCCCTCCAGGGCGGGGGGGCCGTTCTGTGGTGGGAGGTGGGAGGGAGGTTTGAAGCGGGAGATGGGTGTCAGGGTGTGGGGGGAAGGACAGTTGGCTGGCTGGGTTTGGGGGTTCAGCATAGTGGAGCTGGAGGTATCTGGGGTGGGGCGGGGCGCTAGGCATACTCCGACATGGGCCAGGCCTGGGCTGGGTTCCTTAAAAGCAGTCTGGGCTTTGAGAAGGGGGAGTAGGAGTTGACCCACATCAAGATCCGTGTGACTCATTAGCGGTCTTCCCATCCACCCCCAAATGACTCTAGCGATGCTGTGTCTGTCAGGCCTGCCCTGGGGGTGGTGCACAGTCTCAGCTCTCCCTGCTCAGGAGGGGTCATCTTCAATTCAGGAAGGACCAATGTGGGTTCATTAAATCTTTACAACATCTTTGCTTCAGCTTTCCGAGAAGACTCAGATAATATCTCTGCAATCCCTGGGTTTATTTCCACTTCCCGCCTGGGTTTACTTTATGCCAGTTAAATGTTTGCATAGTGCTTTGGAAAATGGGAAGTACTTCATAAATGACCAGGTAACCGGCTTCACACCTCTCTGTATGCTCATATCCTGTTTTTCTAAAGAATGGTTTGCAGCACATAAGTCATTCTGTCTGCTGAATCTTTACCTAGCAAATGTATATAAATTCTGACAAGGCTTGTATCAACAGACCCTGTAACTGACACAATACCAGTGTCTTGCCTGGAGTGAGATTTAAGTTGTGATGTTAAGTAAGTTGGGCAAAATGCTTCTGACCCGATGCAGTCAGGGTAGTGTGCCTTAACATGTGTTTAAACTTTGAGTTAAAGTGTTGCCCCTAGGATTCACCCCCTACCAGCTAACACATGTTAAAATGCAACTTGTCTTGAGTTTTAATGAGTTATCTAACATGAATTTAAAAACATCTTTTTTTTTTCTAGTGAAGATGAGGCCTGTGTGTGTGTCTGATGCTTGTTTTAGCATAAGCCAGGGTCCCTGACCTAAGGCATTTCATCTTTAAATTAGATATGATAGTGACAAGAAGTTAAGTTAGAGTGCGGATGGGGAGAAGAGGAAAAGAGGGTTCTACAGGAATGGTGGCTTTCTTGGGATTTTGTTTGTATGCCTTGTATTCCTATTTTAACTTGTGTACAAAGCTAGATGATCTGTGATTTGTGAATGTGTTTGAGATGCACTGACAGAAGAACAGGGATCCAGGACTAGAAAGCTAACCTAGACACTTGTGGGCTTTCGTAACTTTCCTTTGCCCCATAATCTCATTTTTGTGAAATCCTGTTAAAATCACTTGAGGCAATTTAATAAAAGCTTCGAGGTTAATTTTGACTTATGACGTGGAAGGCATGACGATATAATGAACATTGCCAATGTCAGACTAAGTTTTTTAATAAGGCTATGAGAAAAAACACAATGCAGTGGGGTAGGAGGGAGAATGTGTAGGATGAAGCAATTGCTTCTTTTATCTGCTCTACATCCCAAAATGGTAAAGAGGCTTGTGTTAAAATGCAGCGCATGTGCGCTAGCTGTGCTATTATTGAATCAGAAGGTCTCTTGTTTTGCTTCCACTTATGAATTCTTGTAGAACAAGAAAGCTGTCATGCCTTTTCCTCTGTGAGTGACTAATAGGGAGAATCCTCACCACAGATGCTTAATAGTCACCAGCGGCTATGTGCGCACTGTCTGCCAGTCGTATCTAAGTGAAGGGCTAGACTCAATCCTTTTGCTGTATTTTGGAGGTTGTAGTTTGCTGGTTTTCTTCAGAATGCACAGAGGACCTCTAGTGGAGTAACAGCTTACATGAAGAAAAATCTTTCGTTTTCCAGACCTTTGGCTTTGTTGGATTATTGAATTTTCTCTATAAGAGTCAAAGTCTCTAAGAAAAGCAAGAATTTCATTCTGCAGTCATAGCAGACTGTTGTTTGTTTGTTTGTTTGTTTGTTTGTTTGTTTGTTTAATGTAAGTTTGGTGGCTTAGCGGACAGGCGCAAGGCCAGTCTGTGGGTCCTAATCCTAAATTGTGATGGAAACTAAATATTATATGCAGAGGTTGCTCCACAGATCAAGTCACACTAATGTTTGATATTGATCTTGCACTTTTCATTTTCTAAGCACTTCACAAATCTTAACTAACCCTCGCTGCATCCCCGTGAGCAAGTTAGTATGGGTGCTTGTGCCCACTTTACAGATGGTGGGGAGAGAACTGGGGTTAGAAATTGAGTTCTTGGCTCTCAGTTCTGCTGTCAGCCACTAGTCTGGCGCCTCTGTGATTTCAAAGCAGTTTGGCTTAGGCTCGGTCTACACTTAGTTCTGTCAGTGTAGCTGCATCATTCTGGGGTGTGAAAAACCCCACCCCCCTGACCGACACAGCTATGCTGACAAACCCCCCAGTGTGGCTGCAGCTATGTTACTAGGCTGCTGCTGACATAGCTAAGCTGGTGTTTATACGCTAACAGAAAAACTCCATCAGTCAGTGCAGGCTGCATCTCTGCTAGGGAGCCCTACCAGCCTAGGCTCTGTAGCATAGACATAGCCACAGTTGGAAAAAGAAACTTCCTCGATAGGATTTGGGGTCAGAGCTGACGCTGTCTGTCAAGGGTTTTCACCTGAACCCATGGCCCAGGCAAGCACTTTAGCAGTGCTTTTTTCCCCTCCCCTCCGTAGAGCACCCTGAGGGATGCCCAAGAAGTTCCAGGGCGAGAACACCAAGTCGGCTGCTGCCCGCGCAAGGAAAGCTGAGGCGAAGGCAGCAGCCGATGCCAAGCGGCAGCAGGAGCTGGAAGATGCCTTCTGGAAGGATGAGGACAAACACGTCATGAGGAAGGAACAAAGGAAGGTAAATGGAGGGGTGGTGTGGCGGGAGGGGAATGTGTGTGTGTGTAAGGGAGCCTTGTGGCAAGTCCTTGCATTCACACCTGGGAACCCCAGCTTACCTTGCCGGGGCTGCTCCTGTTCTTCTGTTCCAAGGCTACCCCTGGTGCCAGAAGCACTGTTCTGGGCTTTCCAGGAACAGTAGATTGAGCTCACTGCTACTCTAGGAGTGAACAGAAGCAGAATGTACTGAGGAGCATGAATGTTAATGCGCAGCTCAAAGCTGCGTTAGATTATAGAGCTGCTTCCTACGGGAAATGATGAGAGCCCCATTGGAATAATTTAAAGTGAATTGGGTAAAGTGCAGAAGAGCCTGTTATAGGGAACAATCCTGCAGGAGCCTGGACTACATGGACCCTAATCTGTTGTCCATCTGCTGCAAATCAGAGAAATATATAATCCATGGAGGATAGTGTCTGTTTGTTAGAAGCCAGGACTGGGTGATGGGGGGTGGATCACTGGATGATTCCATGTTCTGTTCATCCCCTCTGGGGCACCTGGCATTGGCTGCTGTTGGACCTTTGGTCTAACTCAGTATGGCTGTTCATACGTTCTTATGATAACATATGACTTTTTTATTTTTTTTCTTGCCTCTTTCACACCTTTGTAACATTGGTTTTCTGGGAAAGATGAGTTTTCGCACTTAGGTTCTAATCCACTTACTGTGCTCTGTATGTAAATCATTCACCTGTTCAATAGGTGGAACAGTTCAGTGTTAACTCCTGGACCATTCAGACTTGAAGGTTGTGTTATATGTTGTAGGACAGGTAAGTTTCCCTCCCATTCCAGTAACACTTTTATTTGATCTATCATGTCAGTTTAAAGCTATGAAGTTCTCACAATCCCCATGCGAGCAATACACGAGCAAGTGCACATCTTACTACTTCCAGGGGTTTCCTAGAAACTTAATTGCCACCATTAACTGCTAGTAGAACTTGCTTTTTGAAAACAGGATTTGTTTACCCTGCTGATACCCTTTCCTAGCCCAGGGAGTTCTGTCGGAGTCCTGGAAATGAAATGCCCGATGTGTGTAGGCTGCTCTCACTGTCCACAATGGAAGCTAAATGGGTGTAGTTGAATATATGGGGGCGGTCTGACCTCTGCTCTAGTTTGCCTGTTCATTTACATAAACAAAAACATTAAAGACCTTTATGCTCCTTTGGAATAATGTATTTTGGCCTCTCCATTGCAAAGTACATGTTACAGCTTCACCACTGTTGCAGAAAATACCAGAGTACTCTTGTTCATTTGGGAACTCTGGATAAACTTTTTCAAAAGCGTCTGTCTTTTTAAAAGATTTGGGGTTTTGCTATTTTAATTTTGCTTTCTGCTGGAATGGCTGTTCAACAAGTCCCATAGGAATCAGAGTTAAGAGAAAATAGCCACACAAATGGGTTGAGTCTCTTCTGTGGCTCTTAACTCACTGATTGGAAAAACTTGTTTTTATTTCGTCCTGATGCTTTTTCCGACCTAGTTAAAAATCCCCTCTTCAGCCCCTCCATCCCCCAAAAATAGCAGTATTAGAAAATGTCGCTCTTGGCTGGTATGCCAGCGCAGAGACAGATTTTTAGGTGTGCAGTCCCAGTGGGGTAGCTCAACTATCTTTCTGAGTTAGCGCCCCAAGGGGTGTTTATGCCTGGTCATCACTTCTGATAGTGAAAGGCCTGGTGTCTCACAGCATGGCAGGTGGCAGTCTGGCACCCTTTGTGCTTCAGTAGCATGCCTGCATGCAGTGCCAAACCCTCTCATGGCCAGCTATTGCTGCCTAATGGCGTAGAGCCTAGCAGTTTTGTTTACCCTGAGATCAGGCCATGAAGCATAAGGTCACTGACCCAGCATCGCTGCACTGGAGCCAGCGGCGCTATTTAAGTTACATCCAGTATGCAGCACAAAATCACTGTGGTGATTTTAAGTTACTGAATTGCAAAGTGCTTGAGCTGGGGCATCTGTTTCTGCCATCTTGGCTGAAGCAAAGTACTGGGAAAACCAAGTGGAGGGAACAGTCCCACGTTGCCGAAGGAGATGGACTAAATGGTTGGTGTTCTGGGCCTCCTCTTGCGACCTGATGAGCTGCTGTAGTGGTCCACCAAAGCCAGCTTCCTGTTCGACTCATCATGCAGCGTGAGGGTTGGCGCAGATCCATGCTGGGTTAGAATATGCACAGCAGACTGGGTGGCAGAGTCCTTGTCTGGTAAGTTGGGGATGCCAGGACCAGTGGCTGGCTGCTGTAGAAATACCTAAGAGTGAATTTCCATTTCTAGTGTCTCTGATCTGGGGATATCAGCTTTTGGTCTTTAATGCCCATCGACTCATCTCTGGTCTCCTTCCTGCTGTCTTCCATAGCATGCTGTGCATTGGGCGTCGGAATGAGAAATAAGCCCCATGTGTTTCATGGAGCAAGAGGCTTGAGGAGCCTGTCTATAAATACTTTTTTTTTTTTTTTCTGTAAAGAAAATGTTAGCAAGGAATTGTTTGACCTTATCAAACTTGGGGGCGTTGGCTGCACTCGGCATGTGTAGTTTGCTTTTTCTTCCTCTGCAGACAGAAAATTGTAACTGAAATAATCATAGCTTAGCGAGCCGCTTGGTTCAGCTTCCCTCTGAAGCCTTAATGCTGCTAATGTACTTTGACTGGGGACGTGGACACGGGATGTGATCTTCCTCAGCCGAGCTGAGAGAGCGTTAGACAAAATGTAATATTGGAGTCGCTTGACATCTTCCCCTCTCCTCCTTTTGTCTCCTTTCCTTCATCCTTGGAAACGGTCTCTTTGCTGAGCTTAATTTAATCTCGATCTGCGTCACATCTTAATATGTGCAAGGGTAGCCTGAAGATGCCACCTGGGCCACATTCTTAGGAAGCTGCTAATCAGTTGTGAAAATCTAAACTAACGCTTGCCTCCACAAATTTCAGATACTTATAGAGCCTTCGACCTTCTGTCTCTCCTTAAGGAGAGTAGACCGTGCACTTTCCACAACTGCAGCACTCTGCTGCAGCTTTAAGACTATCCGTTGCAAATGGGGACATGGGGTAGTATTCTCTGTGCACTGGGGTCATAGTTTGCAGTCACTGCACATAAAACAGACCCTTCGATTTTAGGGCCTGGGCATGCTCCACTAAAATGTCATGTCTTTGCATTTTACTCAGTGGCCTTTGACAGATACTCTGCCCTCCTCCTCATGAAATCTGTAGTGTAGCTGGAAATAGAACCTACATTTCTGGAGTCCCTGTCCAGTGCCTTCATCACAAGGTCTCCTTCCTCTCTCTCTTACTGGGGCTGTGTGGAGACCTGTCCACTAGGAGCTGGACTGAGACCATCTCTCTCTTTGGCCTAGTGTACTCCTGAAATGCTTGGCCGGAATATATTCCAGGGGTAACCAAACAGCAGCTCTTGAATGATTAATATGCGGCTCCCGGAGGGCCCCCCCCTTTTTCCACCTAATAGACTGGTGGGGAGGGGAGCTCGGGGCTTCTGGCAGGGCTCAAACCCCACCACCCTGCTGCCAAGCCCCGGCAGGTGAACCCCAGCTGGTGCGCCTGGCTGTTGAGGTGATGAAGATTATCGTATGTGGCTCAGAGGGTCAGTAAGTTTGGCCACCTCGATATATTCATTGAGCTAAACCGTCAATCTCCCTTGTGGTGCTGCAGTGTATAAAGGCAGGAGTTCCATTGCTGGTACAGCTGATCCAGTTCCCCCAAACACAATAAGCTAGCTGGGCAAAAAGCCTTTTTTGCCACTATGACTGTCTACACTGGGGCTCTTTCTGGCATGGCTTTATTGGTTGGGGGGTGAGGAATCATGCCCCTCAGGACACAAAGTTTTGCCAGCAAAACTAAGACTTTGTATGTGTCACTGAATAGCCATCAGCAGTTAATGACTGAATTGTCTGGGAAGAATTGGGGTAAAACGGAGGATTTATATAGGCTGATTTTAGGAAGGCAGGCGCCCAAATATACTCAAGAATCCATCAAATGTGTTTGGCCAGGATCTGCCAAAGGATGGTATCTAGCAGGGGACTAGCCTTACTCAGTGCAAGAGGGCCTTATGCTGCTCGCAGATACAGCGTGTGTAGGAGGACCGTCGATAACAGTAAATCTACACTGCAGTAAAACACCCCTGGCTGGCCTGGGGCAGCTCACTCAGGCTGTGGGGCTATAAAATTACAGTGATTACATTAGGGCTTGGGCTGGAGCCTGGGCTCTGGGGTCTCAGGGCTCAGGCTCCGAATGTCCACACTGCAGGCCAGGCAAGGGGAGTGTTGTTGCAGTGTGGACATGCCTTTAGCATCTTGTTCATTCAGGACCAAAACAACTCTCCCCAAATCTGTCCAGGTGGTGGCAGTAATGTATTACTGCATGGGGCTGGCACAAAGACCCAGTACCTCCTGATTTCCTGCACAGCAACAAACTTCCTCAGATAGAAAGAATGAATGAAAGCCATGGGGATAGAATACTGCAGGGCATGTTGGGTTTAAAACGCCCCTTCTCCCTCCTGTCCCTGGCAGATGCTGATCACCAAAGCGCTTGTGTTGTGAATTAGGATGTAGCCTGCTATTTTCCTCAAGCTGCTGCCTCTCTGAGTCATTTCAGGGTTCAGTGACTCTCTGCACAAAACAATTTGGTGGGCTCGTTTAAGCCCTATAGACACAGCCCGTATGGTGGCACCTTAATATCTGGTCATTAGGAAGTTTAATGTCCAAAAGGTAACATCAAGGCTTGTCTGGCCTGTCATTGGATGACTCACCTGTGGCATTTGCTCTTGCTGTGTCTTTAAACCTACAGCGTTTTGAGATGATCTCTGCTGATGGAGAACAGTGTGTGTGTGTGTGTGTATGTATGTATAGATAGATAGATATATAAAAAATTCCCCTCTCACCCCTATGGGTGGTATGTGTCTTCCTCAACCTCGGGTCCTCTACCAGAGGCCTGGGAGTTTTTGAGGGTTCTGCGCCAGTATCTTAGCCTGTTCCTAGCACTGCACTCTTCTGGACAGAGAGCTCTGATGTTGTTCCTGGGATCTGGTTGGAGCCACTCACCCAGCTTAGGAGTCACAGCCCCGAGTGCTCCTACACCACTGGGACCACTTTGGCCTTCACTTTCCACATCCTCTCTAGTTCCTCTTTCAGGCCCTGGTACTTCTCTCCAGCTTCTCATATTCCTTCTTCCTTCCCCCCCGATGTTGCTGTCACTTGGCACTGCTATATCTATCAAGCACCGCTGTCTTCTGGTCCTTGTCTATTACCACGATGTCTGGTTGATTGGCCAGTACCTGCCTGTCCGTCTGGATCTGGAAGTCCCACAGAATCTTAGCCCTGCTATTCTCCACAACCTTCTGTGGAATCTCCCATCTGGTCTTGGGAGGGTCTAGCCCATACGCTGTGCAGATGTTCCTGTACACAATGCCAGCCACTTGGTTGTGCCGTTCAGTGTATGCTGTTCCTGCCTGCATCTTACATCCTGCCCACTATGTGTTGGACTGTCTCTGAGGCCTCTCTGCACAGTCTGCACCTTGGTCCTCTCTAGTGTGGTAGACCCCTGCTTCAATGGATCTGGTGCTCAGTGCCTGTTCCTGTGCTGCTATGATCAGTGCCTCAGTGCTGTCTTTTAGTCCAGCCCTTTCCAGCCACTGGTAGGATTTTCCCAATGTCAGCCACCTCAGCTATCTGTGTCGATGGTACATCCCAATGCAGGGTCTTGTCTTGCCATGGCACTCTTCTGCTTGGTCTTCCTCCCATGTCTGCTGCTGCCTCAGGCATTCTCTCAGCAGCTCATCTTTGGGGGGCCATCTTTACTGACCCTGTACTCCTGGATGTTCCGGGTTTCATCCAAGGACAGTGGCTTTGACGCTCACCAAGCCCGCCCGCCTTCTTCCTTTCCACGGCTGGTATACAGTCTCTGGGTGAATGTTGGACTTGGGTGGAAACCTCCGTGCATTGTGAGAGCTTCTGGGTCTTCACATCGGCAGCCTCCATGTCCTCCTTTGGCCAGCTCACGTTATACCGGCAGGGTATCTGTACTGATAGAATGACCGGCAGGGCGTATCCGTTGATGGCGTGGATCTTGTTCTTCCCACTGAGCTGGCTCTTCAGGACCCCCCATGTCTTATCCTTTGGTGATACTTGGATGTTGCTGTCTTCCTTGCCTCCTCATCGTGGTTTCCATGTGACTGTTGGGACGCCAAGGTACTTTGTAGCTGGTCTGTATGTCTGCTATGTGGCCGCTTGGTGTTCCACCAGCTGGTCTGTATGTCTGCTATGTGGCCCGCTGATAGTTCCACCCCATCAGTCTTGACTACCTTCCCTCTCTTCACTACCATCCGGCCACACTTCTCCAGTCCGAATGACATCCCGATATCCTCACTGTAGATCCGCGTCAGGTGGATTAGCGAGTTGATGTCTCATTCATTCTTAGCATACAGCTTGATGTCATCCATGTAGAGGAGGTGGCTGATGATAGTTCCACTCCTGAACTTGTACCCGTAGTCAGTCCTTGTGATTATCCTGGCTTTGCTGCATAATGGAGTGTCTGAGCTAACATCAGGCATCGATTTCTAGTCTCCAGTATTTCTAGCAAGAGACCACTTCTTGTCACTCGCCACAGGGGACTCTGGGTTTTGTGCTCATGCATGAGGGGCAAATAGTCCAAACTAGACCCAGGCAGCAGGGCCCGGTGGGTAGGGCACTGAACTGGGACTTGCACCTGGTTTCAGTTGCACTCTGCAGCTGCCCTGCTGTATGACCTTGGGCAGGTCCTGTCTTTGCATCCCGTCCCGTCTTTTATCTTGTCCATTTCAGATTTAAGCCCTTGGGGTGTAGTTTGTCTCACCGTGGCCAGTGCAAGGGAGCCTGTATGTGCAATTGTCCATAGTATAGATCGTGGTACTGCCCTTACCCCTTAAATACCACTCTGTCCGGTGCCTTTCAGTCTTGACCTGGCTCTGTATCCTGCCATTCCTGATCAGGCGGCCAGCAATGGAAAGGCCCATTGTGCCAGGCTGGGGTGTAAGTGTAGACAAACCAGGCAAAACATCTGTTCTACCCTCTCTGTCGTCCCCCTCCTCACTCTACCCTGCCGGCAGCACATGCCTCCTCATCTAAAAGCCAGCCTGTTACCTTAGCCCCGCCCTGCTAAAGTGTCATGTGTTTGTTTTTCCTCTTGCAATTAACTAAAGTGCAGTCTGGCTGTGGAATACCCTTGAATGCTGAAGCAAGTGGTGAGGTGAGTCTGCAGGGAGCTTTGAACAGATCTACCAAGTATTAGGGGAAGAGTCAGCAAATTGACTAACTGTCTAGCGCTCCTGTGACACAAGTAATGTTGCATTTGCTGAAAGCACAAAGCTAATATTCAACATGCTGTCTGGATTCAGAGGGTTTTTAAATGCACCTCTTGAGAGAAAATGTCCTTCAAATAAAATTATGCTTGAGGGTGTGGAGACATGGCAAAAGGGAAAACAAGTGTAAGTGGTGGTCTTGCATTAATCTCATTTACAACTTTGTACATCAAGCATCACAAAAATGCGGCTGCTTCTGAGGTGGAAGATAACATGTGGCAATGCTGCACCACTGTTGAGAGTGGGGGTAGAAATGGTAGCAAGAAAGCTTCTCCTCCCCATGTTGGATGTCAGAGTAGCATCTTCCTCCAGATCTTTTAAATCTCCTCTGTGCTCAGCCAAATGGTGGGCTGTCCTGGCCCTGGATTGCAAAAGCTGCCTGTGTGTAAGAAACTCAGCTGTGGTCCTGTACCATCTTGGGAGAACCATGCACTGTTCTAATTGGGGAAAAGATCTTGACTGCAAGCCAGTCTGATATCAGTACCCTCACGGGGATTTCCTCTCTGCTGGGTGGGAGTGCCCTTCGGAGACTGGCCAGGCTACCCCTACTCACTCCTGCATGGGTTGAAGCTAGGTGGAGTGGAGCCTGCAACTGCGCTCTGGGCGAAGAGGATGCTTGTGTCTGGGCTGGTGGGGGGCCTCCAGCACTCCCAAAATACCTCATGCCAGTACACATTCACACACTCACACCCATCTTCATGCCTCTGGCACTGTCCTCTAGTTGCAAACTTGACATGGTAACCCTACGGGGGCAGGGTGAAAAAATGAGAATTGACTAGGAGACCAGAGGGGCAAAAGGGATTAAAATAGTGTTTTGACTGGTCTTCCACTTACTGGCTGCTTTACGCTGCGCTTCAGCTAAAGGCAGCTTTGAAGTGCCAGAAAAGCCATTACCTGCCATGGGTGACCTCTGCAGCCAGCTGCCTGGAATCCCTTTTACGCTTTCCCCCTCCACAGAGCGTGTCTGGAAGTGGAAGTGCCATGCTGTTTCCCTCCATTTCGCTCTTTGCTTCGCAGGCTTCTTCAAATGTCAGGCTTCAGGAGGTGTCTCCTGTTAGCTTCTGCACCCTAGTTGGAATGGAGGGAACCTGTGGCTGCCTCCTTTCAAAGAGAGCAGGCTTATTGTGCTAGCCAGCAAATTAAAGGTCTGTGCACTTAATAGACATCTTTCCAGTGATGGATACGGTCATGGTAGAAGGGTACTGCTGGCATCTGACTCCTGTGACGCTCTTGGTCTTATTAGTCTGAATCTTGGGGTACAGGTTGGCCTCTCTGTACACTAATATCCTCATACTGTAGTGTTATCGCAGGCAGGCAAGTCTTGGTTAAATGGACTGTTCAACAGATGGGGTAACTAGGCCACACATGTGGGTGCTGAGACGGGTGCTCGCTGCAGCTACAGAAGTGGCACTGAGCTTTGGGGTGAGTGAGAAATGAAGGAGGAGAGTGAGTCTGGTGGCAAGAGCGCAAGAGGAGTAGGAGATCTGGTCTGAGGCCTAAGTGCTAATTCCAGCTTTGCCACTGACTTGCTGTGACTTCAGTCAAGTCCTGTGACCTTTACCTCTGTTTTCCCCACCATCTGTAAAATGGATCTATGTTGGGGGTTTTGAGGGCTGATCAATCTGGCAGATGTGGAGAACCTCAAAGGCCCATACGCATGCTCAGTATTCTTATTCCAGCTTGTTTATGTGCCCCTTTCCTGACCATGTCTGCCTTTGCATTGCCTAGTTCCTCTGCTCTGTAAGAAGTAATGACTCTTTGCCCTTCCAGCAGAAATCTTTGTGCTGTGCCTCTGAGTCTCCCACGAAGAAGTTGATTGGGAGCACAGCCACTTCATTTGACCACTTGCTCAGAGCCACACAACTGTGACCTTTCTGCCTCCATCTGGGAGGAGGGAATTCACTGTGAAAGTTAATGAGGTGGTTCTCACTTGGCAAGTTCTTTGCGAGGCTGGACATTTTATTTTGAATTGCTAGAAAGGCATGTGAGCAGAATGTCCAGCCAAGGAAATCTTCCTTTCCTGTGCCTTCTTGACTCTGATGTTGTTGGGAGTTTCTCTTCCAGCTGCCTGGTCACTTTAAGTGAAACATACAAGCATAAAAACTGAAATATCCCTTTCATTAGAGCACTCGTGCTAATTGATTGCAGTGTTACACACAACTAGGAGTTACTTCTGGCTCAACCTGATGAGGGAGTATTTAAATTCCATTCTTAAGGAGCTCCTGTGAGTCAAAAGCAGAAATATAAATTGTACATTGTCTCTAATGTAAGAAAAGCCCCCTCAATGGAAATGAGACAGCCCCATAACTATTTAAACACTCATTCTTAGCTGTTACCAATCTGTAGAGACCTCTTCCATAAAGGATCCTTCCCCTGAACGACTGACCTCTGCTCCGTCAGCCCGTTAAGGAAATTGACAATTGTACACTCAGGAATTTGCTGTGAATTTGTTTGTTAAACGCTCAGCCGCCCATGATTCAATTCCTGATGTCACTGCTGTTGCTGCGGACCTCCCAGTGCGGCGACAAGGTCTTCCAGCTTTGACCCCTACTAAAGGCCCAGAGCAGGGTGGAAAGCCAAGTGCTGATAGTGAAATCTGATTGTGTATATTTTTGCATGCCTTGTGACAAATTAGTAATCATTTGGGCTTGATTACTTTCTGGAAGTGGAAGCCTCTCAATTGTAAACATTAGAGAGTAGGGAGTAGTGTCATCTAGTGGTCAGAGCAAGGAACTAGGAATCAGGATTCCTGGGGTCTATCCACTTAGCTACTAACTTGCAGCAGGAACTGGAGGGAAGAGCACAAGTGGCTTCCCTTCTCTGCCTCAGTTTCCCCATCTTGTAAAAAGAAGCGGGCATCTTATTACTCAAGGATACTATTTTGAAACGGGATCTAGGAATGCAGAGTACCATTCCCTGGCTTTCTTTACTGAGAGACAAGTGGAGTCGCAGTGTAGAAACACATGGCGGAGCTAGCTGTCTTGTAGGTCAAGTTACCCTACAAGCAAAGGGAATAAAAATATAAATTTTCTCTAACTACAAATGTTTCTGCCCTGAAATGTCGTGGTTCCCTCCCTCAGCTCATTAGCACTTGTATATCCGCTCCTTATCTGCCTCTTGAATTATTCAAACCTACAGCCAGGCCTGTAGTATCGCAAAGGTGCTTACTGTGCCAGGGATTTCTTTTGGTTACCTTGTTCAGTCACACTTGCGCATCAGAGAGAGGACAAAGAGGTCTGAGAATAGTTTCACTTTACAGCAATCCGTGTTCTAGACGCACAACACCAGTATCATGAATACGCTGCTGGTTCTCCTGTGTTCACTGTAGGTCTAACTAATTAAATTACTTGATCTCTCAGGTAGCGTTGTGTTCGGTGGTTTCTTCTGCCTGTGGTGGAACTGTAACACGGTGGTTCCTAAGAATGTGATATTGATGGAGCAGAGGGAACCCTTGAGTGGTCGTTTAGGCAGGCGGCAGAGAGAGCACAGGGCTAAGGCTGCCACTGACAATGGCTGTATATAACCTGCATTGTCCTGCCATGCACCCACCGGTCCCTTCTTGGTACGTGACGTAGTGTTCGAGGTGGTGGCTCCTGCAACGGTTTTGCCAGCCCATGTTCCTGGACCTTCCCCTAGATGAGGCATGCGTCTGACCAGGCTGTGCTCCCCAAGGCTCTGCTCCCCGAGTCTGTGTTTGAAAATATTGTTGAGACACCTTGGAGCTGGTGCACATGGAATGAAGAGCTAGGAAAGAACAAACACAAGTTGCATCACCTCTTAAGCGGGAGTGTCACTGGAGTTTGCTGTCTCTGGTGATACCATTGCTATATCTGCAGCCATGTCCAGTTAGCATTAAGAGGAACAAATGTCTGTTGCTCTGCTTTTATTAGCAAGCACATGAAATGGAATTGCAGCAGTGGCGGAGTCGGTCTATTTCATACTCAGCAAATCTGTGTCAAAAGGGGAGTACGCGTGGTTCTTCTTTATTCAGAGCAAATTCAGGGATGAATCTCAAGTTCGGGGGTTTCTCCAGGTACACTAACCTTTTTAAAATGAACTGAAGGCTGTGAACAGGCTGAAAAGATTCCAGCAGGCTAGTCAGGAATCCCAGTGTGAGTCAGCTGTCTGACAGAGCTGCCTCACCCCCAGAGAAGTGGCAAGATGCTACGAGAGACTTCTGTCTGTGGTTACTTGCTCAGCTAGGCTTAGGAAGTGCTGTGGGAGGGAACTTCAGTGAGTGGCATTGCAATCCAACACGTGGGGTAGCAGTACCTCTCGGGTTTGGCCCCGCAGCCCCTGTGTCATGGTGGAGAGGCCACAGGGCCAAATTTCAGTGAGTGGTGCTGTGACCCCACCTGCCAGATCACAGTGCTATGTGCGTTGAGGGCCTGGGGTAAACCATCCCTTCTTGTCCCCCCTTCCTCCAGGCTGCCTTGTTGAGAGAGATGCAAGCACCAGGACAGGGGTTTGAAAGATGCATTTCATACGGAACCTGCTCGTCAGAACTGTTCCCTGCAATTAGGAAAAAGTGCCAGATTGCTGGTGGATTTTACAAAGAAACAGCAGCTGTAGCTAATCAGGATGAGGGCTGCTGGATGCAGACCAATGCTGTCGGTTCTCACAGCTGTGGTCCGGAAGCCTGGCTTTAGATGCACAGTGCTTCACCACCAAACTGCAGTGTCAGGATGGAGAGCTCCACTTGTGCTTAACGGTGACCATATGTGGGGGCTTTTAAATCCAACTGCAAGTAGTATCTCCTACAGCGGAGAACATCAGTGTGTAATAGACTCTTCATAGCTTAATCTGAATTTGTAATGAGGGCTTTAAAATCCTCCATTGTGGCAGGGCCAGGCTTCAGCTTTGTAGTAAGCAGTTGGTACTTATAGGAAAACCTGCTGCTATTAAAGTCAGAAGTTACTTACTTAAATCTTGTTAAAGCTTTAAAACAAAAAAAAAAAACGCACCCATAAAGCAGCCCTGCAGTGAATTCTTCCAGCTGCCCAGAAATACAGGGGTTTGGGCAGTGGACGCTCAGGGAAAATCCCTTACTGGAGGCGTGTTGACTTCTGGCTGGTGAATGGGACCTGCCTGCTCTCACACAAGATTGGAAGAGATTTGGGTTTTCAGAGGACAGGGCAATATCAGGGCCAGAGAGAACAAAGTGTAGTGACAGCAGAAATTGTACCTTTGTGACACACCTGCTGGCTACTGCCACGGCCCTTCTTAACCGTATCCATTCTGCGGTGGTGTGGTGGCGGGAGAGCTGGATTTCATTCTGCCATCTGTTAATGGGTTAAATGCTGATGGGAGAATCTCTTCTTGCATCAGAGCCAGTGAAAAATGATGAATGGCTTTTGGTTTTAATTGTTCACCCTGAACCTGAAGCATTAATGCAAATGACCTGGAAAGACCCTTCTATCTGTGACACTCCATCCTCTTTAATGGAGTCAAGAACCAGCTCATCTAAGGCGGTTGATCAAATAAGATCAAGAAACTGAATAGAGAGAGGCAACGTAAAGCAAGTGGGCTCATCCAGCTCTTGTGGGAGCCAGGGAACCTACTTAATGTATTTATGAGGTGACTCATGCTGGGACAGGCCAGGACTGGCTGAGCCAAATGCTAGAACAATGTAATGTCCTCTCCAAAGGCATCGGAACAGAGCACTTAGTGAGCAAGAATTTGCAGCCTGCCAATTGTAATAAACTTCATCCCCATAGTGGCTTTTTTCCATCCTGGATCATCGCTGCTCTGAATCTGAGGTATGCTACTATCCTACTTCCCTGCCTGGATTGAAAAGTTTATCCGTATTGCGTCAGACTGATATGGGGGCTCCTGGGGCACATTTTATATTTGTCTGATCTGAAGCTCCTTAAGTTCCCAAGCTGAGGCATGGCTTAATGAAAATTGTTTTTCCAAAGTAGCTCTAAAACCCAGCCTCTCTTATAGTCTCTTAAGTGGGCATACATAATACCATACTCCTTAAACACAGTGAACAAGGCAGGGTGCATTACTGCTTCAGTTCTGCTCCGCAGCTGCCTTTCAGAGCAAAACCCATGATAACACCTGATTAGTTAGCTGTACCGTCCCTGTGAATAATGGATGAGACCTATAATTAAGAGTGGCCATGTAACTAACCTAAGTACTGGGTGACCCTGGCAGACAAAATCAAGCTGGACAGAATGACATTGCTGTTTGCTGTGAAACTCTCTGGGGCTTTGACTCCAATATGAAGATAGAATTCAAAAGCTGCTAAAATCCTAGTGTATAATTGCACTATTGTCTCCTAGCAGCACCTTCGCCAGCAAAACAGAGGTTCAGTGGCTTGAGTTAAATTGGCAATGTTTCTTGCTTAAGGACTACAATGATTGCTTCGGTTTGGAGATTCAGATTAGCCTTTTTATTCTCTCTTTAAAAAGGAGAAAGCTGAGAAACTGCTCAGCCTTTTGCTCTGAATGTCAAGGTTTCTGAACTTTCAAACTTTGACCCTTTCACTCTTATTAAAATTTACAGTGGAAAATGACCCTGGTTGTTTACAGTCTTGGTCAGCATCTCTCTTCTCCATGGACGGGTTATATTTCACCACGCTGACATCACAATGAACCAGTACATGATTACAGATGAAGGGGGTGGGGGGAGGAGACTACCTCATCTAATTACTATTTTGAGATGGGTCTCGAAATCCCAGGATGATGGGCAAAATTCCTGGCCCTCTTCTTGTGAGGTAGCATGGGGAAGGGGCCTAGAATGTAAGTCTAGCAGGGTTTCAATGACTGGTGGGGACCCCATGTGCCGGCCCATGTTGCATGTGTCCTTATTCTCATGACCAAGTGGGCTGAATGAACTCGTTGCCTTTCAGAACTGTTCCTCCTGGGCAGCCAGCAAGGGTCATTGTTGAGTGACGCACCACTCACGATGGTGATTCAGCAGAAGTTGATGGGGAACTAGAGTTTGAAACTAAAATGTTACTGAGCAAACATAAAAGCTCAAGTGTGATAGAGATGCCTTAACCCCCTCCCTCCCCTGCACTGGGGGTGATGCACTATTGAAATGATCTCTCTAGTGGAAAGGCTGGGTACCTTTGTGTTCCCATGTTTTATTACTGTCCTAAATGCAGCAATCTCCTTCAGCCTAGTGTTCATCATGCAAATGCAGCGTGTGCTTGGTGGTATGCTGAGCTAGCAACTAGGGGGTTTCTGGATATAAACCAGGGGGTCTCATGTTCCTGCATGTAGTAGCAGAGCTACCAAGTCTCGCTCATGTTCTGGCTTTGCTCTAAAGCCATTCTTCAGCATCTTGCTCTGAGTGGAAGAGGTTCTGGGAAGATGACTCAATTATCCATGCTTAGTGGCTCTGGTGTCTGATATTGGAGGTGAGGGACAGGGAGAGCAGGTGGGCTGGGATTATGAAGAAGCTAGATGACCATTTCCTTACAAGTCACTTTCTCTCCAGCCCTAGCAGGAGGGTGGACTTGATTGAATAAAAATGAGTCTCTTCCATCTGTCTCCTGTGATCCTAAATTGCTATAGAGTGGAAGTGGGCATTGTAAGACAAGAGGCCTGGGGTAGGAAGTGACCTCACATTGTCTCTCCCTTCCAGGAGGAGAGGGAGAAGCGCCGGATGGAGCAGCTGGAACGCAAGAAGGAGATGCAGCGCCTGCTGGAAGAGGAAGATGCAAAGCTGAAAGGGAAGTTACCGAAACCAATCACCCCAGGCAAGATCACCAGAGCTCAGATTGAAGAGACCATCCGGAAAAACCAGCAACAGAAGGAGAACGGAGATGAAGGTTTGCTGCTTTCCTGTCATTACACCACTGAATGTCCCCTACTAGCACGAGAGTTTGGTATGCCTCGCAGGGGCTGCTCAGGCCCGTGAGCACCCCAGAGAGCAAGCCACGTCTGTCTGTCTTTGACAATGTGCAAGATGTCGTGGGGGCCAGAGAACCCCTACTCACCATATCCCAATGATGCACCCTTGTTGCATCCCTGCTAGGGACTCCTAGCTGCTGTGTCTGTGTAACTAGTCCCAGTATCTCCAAGCCCTAGAGAGAGAGGAGGTTCCGATCCTAGGAGGCTAAACTAGTATTTCACTCTCCAGGATTCTGGGTAAAGTTGCTGTTGTGTCACTCTGGACACCAGACTTGTTTAAACCTTGAGGTATTGGCCTTCTTCAGCATGCCAGCCAAACCAGTACTCCTGCCCTGGCGTGTCTGTACCTCTCAAAAGCTTAATCTAGCAGCGAGCTGAATCTTTTTTCCCCTTCCTATTCCAGTGGAGAAGCAGAAGAGCCACCTGGATGTTCCCTTGGAGGAAAACATCAACAGAAGAGTGGTGGAGGAAGGCACTGTGGAAGCCAGAACCATTGAAGATGCCATTGCAGTCCTCAGGTATTTGGCCATAGCTTCATGGTGCTTCCCTTGGAAGGGGCTGGTTTCCTTAGAGATTCCCCAGAAGCAACTCTGCCCTGGAGGTGGCAGCCCAGGCACCTTTGGGTATTTTACCACTTAAAAATGTAGCTATCCACCTCCTGATGCAGCAACAAGGCAAGTCCATCAGCCTCCTGCTGCATACCCTCTAATCCCGGCCCAGAAAGCGAAACTTCCTAAAAGCACATAGTGGGTCACAACGGTGAATGCCAAATTCAGGATGAACTGCTGAGAAATGGGGCAAACACAACCCCAAACTGGTGGTTATTCTTTTATATGAGATACTAAACCAGCCACAAAATAAACTCCTGTTTCACCACACTGGCTAACAAGAAAACGGAGAGGCAGTTTCCTCATGCGTTTCAGTTCTTGTATCACCACCAGTAGCACTGGGTTCAGAGACGAATGGTTCTTTACAACCGGTCTTATCAAATAATAGGTTCTTCTGATCCCAAAGGATCAGCCACATACCCAAGTCAATGTATAACGTAGATCTTATCCAAAAATCACACCGATGCCAATCCTTAGTATCTAAAATCTAAAGGTTTATTTATAAAAAGAGCGAGAGGAAAAAGTTGAGTTAAAATTGGTTAAAGGAATCAATTACAGTAATGGGAAAGTTCTTGGTTCAGGCTTGTAGCAGTGATGGAATAAACTGCTGGCTCAAGTCAAGTCTCTGGAGTACATCCACAGCTGGGATGGGTCATTCGTCCTTTGTTCAGAGCTGCAGTTTGTAGCAAAGTTCCTCCAGAGGTAAGAAGCAGGACTGAAGACAGTGCAGATGTTTCCAGGGCCTTTTATAGCTTTATGCTATGTGGAGGGCATCCCATTGTTCTAACTGGGGAAAATTACAGCAGCAAGATGGAGTTTGGAGTCCCATGTCCATGCATTTTGCCTAGTCGCAGCAAGAAATTCCATTAAGTGTAGATGGTCGTCTGCCATGGTCCATTGTCTGTCTGTTAAATGTTCTTTCGATGGGCCACTCAATTTGAATAGTCTCTCCAAGATGTGCTGGGTGGTACCCCAGGAGCCAACATTCGAAATCCAGGTACAGAGCCAATACTTACAATGTCACATACAAAAATGATACATGCAGACAGCATAATCATAACCTTTTCATAGATACCTCACTCAACAAGATTTGCTGCAGATATATAACAGTGGTTGCAACAATGATCTATATAGTCATATTTTAATCAGATAATGTCACACATGGTCAGTCAGAATAATGAAGGGAGAACATCATTGCTTTTTCTGTTTTGTCCTTGGAGGTATTCAGTTTTCTGCATTTACAAATGGGTTTTGAAACTCCCCTGGGATCAGAAAAGCCAGCTGTCCTCTTTCTACTTCCAGTGTCCTCCTGAACTCTGCCAACCATCCTGCACAAAAGACTCCCGTTTGCTTTCCTGGCGCTCTATTTACTGTTCTGCACAGGGGTTCGAGCTGGTGTGTCTGAGTGGGCAGACTGGAGATGCCTGGGAAGCAGAGCTGGCATGTCAGAGGGTGCCTTTCCAGCACCACTCTTCTCACTGAAATATCCTCCAGATGCTGTCACTGCTAGGGACACTCAGCCATAGATGACGTGGTTAGAACTGGAACAGGCCAATGATCTAGCCCAGCCTCTGACCAGGATGGGATTATTCCCAAGGGTCCGGGCTGAGCTGGTGCCAGCTAGAAGTGCCTGAGGTTCTTATTTCCAGTATTATTCTCCTAACAGTGTTGCTGATGACCTGGACCGTCACCCAGAGCGCCGGATGAAAGCTGCCTTTGCCACATTTGAAGAGATCAACCTTCCCCGCCTGAAGCAGGAGAACCCCAACATGCGCCTCTCCCAGCTCAAGCAGCTCCTCAAGAAAGAGTGGATGAGGTCCCCAGACAACCCAATGAACCAGAGGCACATGACCTACAACAGCCACAAATAGAACTGGAAAGAAGCCAGCCTATCACCCCGAGGACGGGGCTGAGCCCTAGGGCTTCCTTCAAACACGTAAGAAAACAAAGCCACCCAAGGAACCTCGCTTCATTTATTCCCCCACCCCCGCTCCATCTCTTTTGTGCCCTGTTGTTGGACTCCTAATTAAACATGAGGCTTCCTGATCCAAACAGATGCGTGAACTCTTCTCGGGGCACCCCAGGGAGCCTGGCTCCCCAATCTTGGCTGGAGCCTTGCCCGCTGCAGATGTTCTGAAACTGTCCATTGAATACAGAGCTCTCCAGAGCAGCCTCCTTTTTTTATATGCTTAGGCGGCTGGGCGAAAGCAACCTGGATGGATTAACTCAATCTTTAACTTTTAAAATCATGGGGGTCATTTTAGAAAGGTCACTCCTACCCACCCTGCAGAACTGAGAGTATTGTACCAAATTGGGCACTCCCAGCGCCATCCATGACTGTCTAGACGCCTGAGCTGCCTCGCACCACATTTAACCCCCTCTCCCCTCTTTTTATCCCGGTCTCTGCTGTAGCTGTCCTAAGACCTTCTTCTTTGCAAGGATCCGCTTGCAGTGCTGAGCTGGTGACATGTGGCAAGAGAACAGTGTGAAGAAGGCAGGTCAAACAGCGCTAGGTGGTTCTAGGAGGAGGTGATGATGGGCCAGGAGTGGGTTTAACCCAAATTGCTAGGCCACTTCTGTTCCCTCGGTGTCAGTCAGTGACCCCAGCGGGGGGGGGAGGGAGTGGAGCTATGGACAGGATTAGAGGAAACTCTTCCAGTGCAGCCACTTGTCGCTCTCTGCCCTCCCTCCCTCCCCTCTCCAAGGGAAAAGCAGTGGACCTTGATGACCTGGCCCAGTGCAGTTGCCTCCCTAATGCTGCAGAATGTAAGGTGCTATCGCTTCTCTATGCAGCCTTCCCCACAGCCCATGTGCGGGAATCCCAGAGCTTCGTCGCAGGAGAGCAGAACACGACTTCAGAGAACACTCCTGAAGAACAATCTCCAGCAGGGCAGGCTGGGGCCTCTTGTCGCCTGGGGTGCATTTTCCCCCTCGCAAGGGCAATGTGGATCTTGCACCGTGCCAACTAATGCAAGGGGTCAAAATGACTTTCTCCCCCTTTCTGCGTGAAGGCACCATTTTGCCACCCTGCTCTGTGCTGCCCCAGACCCAGCCCTTTAAACTCTGCTCACTGGCCCAGTCAGCAATGATGTTGTGTTTTGTTAAGTCCTAACCCTCTTCCTTCTGCAGTATTGGAGCTAGGTGGTAAAATATCCACCATGAAACCCAAGGCTGAGAATTCCCCTGTGAGCCGTGCAGTGCTCCTGGGAACAGCAACCATGCCACTAAAAGGGCTTAGCACCAGGGGCCTAACATGGGATTCTAGTCCTCACGTCAAGCGTACAGTGCTGACCTCCCCCCAGTCCCGCCACACTGTGTTCTACCCCTACCTTCTGAAATGAAAGCTGAACAAGGCTGGGCCAAGGCCATCGCCCTGACTTCGTGCTTACACTCTGATTGCAATCAACTCTAGCCCCTCACCTGTGCAACGTCTCTGGCATGTCAGGCCTAGGCTGCTGTAATCTGGCATTTAATCCTGACCCGCTAGCTGGGTGAACCAGGAGCCTGTGCTCCCCTGGTGATGACATTCTTTGTGAGCCAGCTGATAACCCTGACTTCCACTGCCCCCTACCACAAAGCACAAGCCTGTAGGCAGCCTCTCCTAACTTCTTCAGGTAAATCTGTGCCTGCTCTGGATTGAAATCTGACTACACAGATCAGGTTTAGGGCTGGCCTCCATTGCAGTAGGAAGAGGTAAGGAGGTTTTTTGTGGCGTCCTTTGTTGCCAGACCGCAGGGGTGGGGATTTCCTTTAATGGCGGTAAACACAGAGGGGAAGCTCCCCACTCACTGCACTGATTGGGGTGGTCTAACACGTGCCCGCTTGCTGTTGCATTTGAAGTGGCTGCTCATGCACTGTGGTGGCTCTGGTCGGAGCTCTGCGAGACAGTCAGGTTTGCATCGAAAACTCTTCCCTGCAGCACCCCTGTTGCTTGGGCTTCATATCAGCCGAGTAGTCTTCACATTAACCTTTGCCCTCTTCACACCCTACTCAGACTTGCTTCAGAAACAGGATGACCAAACTGTCCTGCCCCTTCCACTTTCCCCAAGAGTTCAAAGAAATCCAGCTGCCACAAGGACAGGGAGAAATACAAGATTGCGCCTTTCCCTCCTTTTAGTGTGAAAAGCTCCTATTTTTGTTTTAATCTAATATTAAAAATGGAAATTCCAACCTGTAAACTATTGAAGAAATAAAGCCTTTGAATCATGCTGGCATATTTTCCCCCTTCCCTTCCTTTGTATGTATCTGTTCAAGGAAGCAGATAAACTGTTTCAACTGAAAGATCACCATAGTCAACCCTGACAGCTGCCTGCCTGGATTCTTTTTGGGCCAAGCACAATTAAAATTCTCTGGTCTTATTCCTCTGTCTTCCAAGGCCTTCACCACTGCATTCCATCAACTGAGATTGGTCCTGTGGGGGAGCTGAAGTGGTTTGAAATCTCTCCTAAGGGTGCCGAAAGAAGTTTCTCTGTTTAATGACCCTTCTCTTAGGGCTACATTCAGGGGGAAGTTTAGAGCCTTCCTACCAGCAGGGACCTTGAGCTGGGATGGGAAGAAGAATTATAATTCCCCTCCAGCACTTGCTTGGCACAGATCAAATATGAAGCTATTGGTTCCTATTTCAGCAGCTGTTCATGGGCTACTGCTGGGAGTTTTAACAGCAAAGCATGAGTTGTTTTCTGAGGGCCAGAGAGAAATGGCCCTGTTTGACTGTCCTACCCTGGAGGGGCTGCCCAGGATGGGCAAAGAGGAGAGAGGCTCATGCATTTACACCCTTCGCTCGAGATTTAGCTTCCAATGGTTACAAATGAAAATGGAGTTCGTTTCCAAGTCAGGCCCTGGGAACCTTTGTCCTGGGTCAAAAAACAGAAGGAGGGAGTGTGTTTGGGTAAACTAAGAACTGCCAGAGCGGATCCGTCCCATGTCAAGGTCTGGGGAATGCTCCCACACCTCTGTCCCTGCTAGGGCCCCTTGCTTGGCTGTCACTGCCACGTGGCAGAAGTGCTAACCTATGTTCCTGGCTCTGCCAGAGATTTCCAGACCAGTTCTGCAGCACTGAGGGGTGTGGAGAAAGGACTGAACTGGCTGAGGCCTAGCCCTGGCCAATGCTAAAACTCGCCGGAGTGGGCGTGGCGGTCTCTGCCACAGCTAGCCCCGCAGCAGACCCTCGGGATTGAGCGGAGTCACGGGGGCAACCCTGGCCTGGGCTAGTCACGTGGCATAGAATTACAGTGCGTTGGAAGATGTGGGAGGGTAGCAGAGAGGACTGAAGCTCACATACTAGTCCCAGAGCTGCCCAGGGGCTCCTGTCCACCTGCAGAAACCAGGAAGTGAACAAAGGTGAGTGTTGGTCCTTCCCTACCATGGGGGACTATTGGCCGTAGGGAAGGGACTGCTGTGTATGGGGGGAGAGAGCTGAGGCCAGAGGTGGTGATACTGCCCCTGGGCTGCAGTGTAAGAGGAGTGGGATTTCCCCCCTCGGCTGACCCATTAGAGATGACTGACCTGCTTTGCTTTGCAAATTCAGCAGAGCTGAGCACCTGGAGAGGAAGCAGGGGTGCTGGGCTACTTCTGGGGCTGATCTCTGCTGGCTCTGGCTGCGTCCAGCAAAGCAGAAAGCTCACTGGAGCGGTGCTTAAACTCCTCACAGCTTATTAATTGCAAATTATCAAGGCAGTTAGACACAACGGGCAGAGCGTGTGCTGTGGCTGAGGGGAAGTGCCACCCATTCGGCTGGGCCTCCACTTCGCCTCTGGCTGGACGTGCTGCAGTACTTTGGAATTGTTCCTTGGGCAGTGAACTCAGCACAGGTGGAGCCCACCTTCCAGGAGAGCAGCATTAGAGCGGGGCAGGAAGGGAGGACCCAGGGCCTGGCCAATCTAGGGTCCCTGGGCCACCTACTCGAGCCTGTGTCTGGCAGTGGCCAACACTGTGTGTGTGTGTCCAGCCGGTGACTTGGACCCTTGAGTTGTCCTGATCACTTGTGTGGGGTCTGGTAGCCCTGAGCTGTCGCTTTCAGCCATGGGACCTCAGCTGTGCAACAGCTGAGTGTCCTCTTCCTGCCAGAAAATGAGTGTGACGGGTTGGATCACAAAAACCCCCTTGGGAGCTGCCACCTGATGTGCCCAGACTACTTCTGCCCCTGCTTTCCCTGCCAGCTCAGGACCCCAGCACCCTGTCTTGCTGAGCCAGACACTCCCGTCTGCTCCAACATAGATCAGGGTCTGAATTACTTGCCCCAAAGCTGCAGGTTTACCTGAAAGCAGCTCACAGAAGTGTTCCTGTCTTTAACACTCAGGTGCCCAACTCCCAATGGGGTCTAAACCCAAATAAATCAGTTTTACCCTCTATGAGCTTTATACTATAACCCTGAGAGAGATGCACAGCTGTTTGCTCCCCCAGGTATTAATACATACCCTGAGTTAATAAGTAAAAGTGCTTTTATTAAATACAGAAAGTAGGATTTAAGTGGTTCCAAGTAGTAACAGACAGAAAAAAGTCAGTCGCCAAGCAAAATAAAATAAAATGCGCAAATCTATGTCTAATCAAACTGAATACAGATAAGATTCTCACCTGTTCCAGAATGCTCCCTTTTACAGACTAATCTCCTTTTAGCCTGGGTCCAGCAATCACTCTCACCCCTTGCAGTCACTGCCCTTTGTTCCAGTTTCTTTCAAGAATCCTGAGGGGTGGAGAGGCTCTCTCTTCAGCCAGCTGAAAACAAAATGGAGGGGGTCTCCCAGGGGGTTAAATAGACTTTCTCTGGTGGGTGGAGACCCCCTGCCTCACTCCTATGCAAAATCCAGCTCCAAGATTGAGTGTAGGAGTTACCTGGGCAAGTCACATGTCCATGTATGACTCACAGCTTTACAGGTAGCATCCATTGTTTACATGCTACCTTGAACGTCCTCAAGTAAACTTCTTATGTGGATTGGTGCATTTCAAGATCCATTGTCCTTGAAGTGTTTCTTGATGAGGTACTTAATTTCAACATTCCTTTCTCCAGGAACTGACCGAATGCTCTACTACGGTTATTTAGAAATCAAGCCAGTACACAGCCAACATTCATAACTTTGAATACAAAAATGATACATGCATACAAATAGGATTAATATATTCAGTAGATCATAACTTTTGAGGTGTGTTACATGGCATATGTGGCATAAGACACATTCTAAGCATATTTCCATAAAGCCTTATGGGAGGTACCGTCACTATGTGGACACCCTATTCACGGGTGAGCAGGGCTGCTACACCCACCTGTCTTCAGGGCTGGGGGTGAGTGAGAGTTGCAATGCCTCCTGGGAACTGCATCGCAAACAGAGCTCTAGAAGCAGGCTCAGAAACCGCACTCCGGGGAGCTTCATGCTTCTCCATCTCATGCCTTGCACTATGGACCTGACGTCCATGGCCCCATCTGCTCTAGGCAGCTGCTGCTCCTTGCCCTGCATGGGCTGCAGTTTGGCTTGGCTAACTGGGATCTGGCCTCGAGTCCTAGTCTCCCATACTTCATCTTGCACCTGGCGCTTCCTGCCTCTCTGTTCCAGAGGCAGGTAGCTGCCTGGTGCTCTGCTGATGGGGTGGGAGATGGGACTCTTCACTGTGGCAGGAGCTTGCTTTGCTGGGTCCTGCCCTTGTCTCTCAGCTGTGCTTCTGGGCCAGGTGGCAACGAGTATGAGTAGCTGTGTGAAAAATGTCCTTGCTGGGGGAGATCAGTGGAGTCACTGCAGCCTGTCTGCTTCCCAGCGTGGAGCCAGTCAGCCCCGGCTCCACTCTGTTTGCTGCTTAAATAACACAGTGAACTGCATCTCGGTGAGAGCCTCTGCCCTGGCTGGTTGAAGGAGCTGTGCCCTGACTGTACAGCCATGGCCCATCCTACCCTGCGTAACCAGAACACCCTGTGATGCCTGGAGTGGGGAGCTGGGCCAGCCCTGTGCACCAGGGCACAATGCTGCTTGGTTTGGGGGCCCTTTCAAATGCGGGGGGGGGGACTTCCACTTTTGCTCCCCCCAGGCAGCTCTGCAAGCCAGTAACAGCCCTATTCATTTCCCCGTTGCTGTTCAAACTTGGCTGCCTGGCCCTGGCGTGACTCAGGTATTTCTCCGCTGGCTATTTGATCCTTAACTAACGTTCAGTAGAGCACAGGGACAGCACCCCAGCCTTGCTCTATCTCCTGCACTCTGGGCTCCGATGTCTCCTCAGCCTGGCAGTTACTTAGTGACCCCCCTGGCCCCGAGCATTCCTGGGCCCGTCCCCAGACTCCTACCAAAGCTGGAAGCACAAGAGCTGGATATGATGTTTGTCACAGTCCTGGCCCCCCTACCTCCCAACTCTGCTGATGCCCATCAGTCCCAGCCCGTATCTCCTGCCCCCACTCTCCCAGTCCTGGGCTCCCCACTCCCACTCTGCGACTGCCCCGGCTCCTTGCACCCTCTGCTATGCCAGGCCACCGAACCCCATGGAGGTTCAAAGGCACAGACACCCCTGCCCTGCCCTGCCTTTCCCTCCCACTGGCACCCCTTTGCTCCCTGCCTCCCCATGCAGGAGTCCAGTCCCAGCGCCGGCCAGACGGAGCGGCTCAGATGCCCTGCGGCCCGGGAGCCTCCACCCAGCTGCATGTGTGTGCACCAGGCTCCTTCCATGACCTTTACCCACATCATCGCTGGCAATCCTGGAAGCCACTGGGCTGCTTGGGCCCAGTCCTGGGGCAGCAACCGGCAAAGCCACAAGCACTGAGACCCAGCAACGAGGGGCACTTAGTGACGGGGCCCGGGGAGCCGGCAGGAGGAAAGGGACCAGACCTGGAGTCTGCTGGGCTGTAGGGGCTGGCTGCTTTCTTCCCCGTCCCAAGGCTCCCCCAGCCCTTCCTTGGGAACCATCAATTCTGGGGGCTGCCGTCCCTCCTGCTGAGCTGGGCTGGGAAGACTGGATCCAGGAGGGAGGAGGGTGGGCTGAGGAAGGTCTATGGACAGGGAGGCCCAAAGCAGCTGTGGCCCGTGGGCCATTCCCAGCGCCCCCTCCCCAGCTTAGCTCAGCTCTGCTGCCTTGGGAACTTCCACCGTGTCAGCTGGATTGGGGGCTGTGCCCCCCTTCCCAGATAGCTCGGGGGAGCAGTGGGGTAGGAAGCGCCAGGCCTATGCAGGGGGCTCCCCGGCTGGGCAGAGTGAGTTCCCCAAGGCTCATTGGTGGAGAAGTTGCTCAGTGTCAGAAGCTCTTCTGCAAACACCTGGCCCACCCCATGTCAGTAACAACAGGGCCCCTCGGCCCCCAGCCTGTCAGGGGCTCTTAGGAATGGGGCTGGCAAAGCCCTGTTAGCTATTTGTAGCCCAGCCCTCCCAGCCAAACCAGGAATCTCCTTGTGTTACATTCAGCAGGGTCCCATCTGGGATCAAGGAACCGGGGCTTCTCTGGAGTCGCTTTCACAGCCTGAGCTATCACCATCTTCCTGGTACCCAGCCCAGCAGCCCGTAGCCCCAGCAGGCTTTTCAGGTGGGTTCTGGATACTACCCAGGGGTACTGCTGATCGGAATGGTACCTGGTGGGTAACAGCGAGTACTCGTGGGTATTTCTGGGCCAGGGTGGGTACTGATCGGAATGGTACCTGGTGGGTAACAGTGAGTATTCATGGGTATTTCTGGGCTAGGGTGGGTACTGATGGGAATGGTACCTGGTGGGTAACAGCGAGTACTCATGGGTATTTCTGGGCTAGGGTGGGTACTGATGGGAATGGTACCTGGTGGGTAACAGCGAGTACTCATGGGTATTTCTGGGCTAGGGTGGGTACTGATGGGAATGGTACCTGGTGGGTAACAGCGAGTACTCATGGGTATTTCTGGGCCAGAGTGGATAACAGTGAGTACTTGTGGGTATTTCTGGGCCAGGGTGGGTACCAATGGATGCTGGTGGGATTAATACCCAGTGGGCAGTAGTGGGTAACAGGAGTACTGATGGGTGGTGTTATTGGTGGGATACAGAACTGGTGGGCAGTGGTGGGTATCTGGGGTATTTCAGGGCTGGAGTTCTCACCACCCTGACTCCTCCGGTCGGTCGTTCCCAAAAGGTCTTTGCACTTCCAGACACACCCTCCCCTGAAGGCCCTGGGGCTGATCCTTCCCTTTCTAGGGTCACCCTCTTCCCTGCCCCATGAGTGATCAGTCGTGCCATTAACCCCTTCACTGCTGCAGGCTGGGCCATCCCACAGCGCCATCTGCCAGGAGGCTCCTGCTCCCTCTGGACGACCTACCCTGAGGAACCGCTGCTGGTGCACAGGGACAGGGCTAGGAAATTCCCCTGCTGCCCCCACCCAGTTAGAGCCTGGGATCATTCCTGTCACCTAACCAAGTGGTGGCTGGGCCATAATCATGGCAACTTAACAGGGCTTCACATCAGCCTGGGAAGTGCCCCTCGGACCTCGTCTCACCTGGCCATTAACTCTTCACGGCCCTAATTCTTAGCAGTCCCACTTGGGAGCCAGGTGCCCAAACCCCCATCTGTATTGGCAGCAGCGCTGGCAGCAGCGAGCCCCCTGAGTTGGGGTGTGAGTGGCAGCGGGACTGTGGCCTGGACCCTGGGTGTGGATTGCAGCCAGCACTGTGCTGGTGGAGGGCCCCCCACTCGTCTCCAGAACAGGGACCCCATGGGCAGCTTCTCCCACCTTGCCCTGCCAGTGACGGGGGAGGGCAGATGCCACCCTTGGCCCTCCAACGCCTTGGCATCTGCACTGAGACAATTGGATGGGTCCAGATCGCTGCAGAGAAGGGCTTGAGCTCTGCGTGTGGACAGTCCTAGACAAGGGCAGGCTGTGGGCTTATAATATCTGCTATATTTGCTACATCAGCACGTCGGGCCAAGCCGAAAGGCGGCGTAACTCCCTTGAATACAGGGCACAGGTCTGGTTCTGCGGCTGGAAATCCGCATGGAGGTGGGAGTTTATCTCACTTCCCTAGCAGCTGTGCTTGCCTCTGTGACCAGCCCTATGTCTGCACTGACCCTTTCCCAGCCTGCTCACTGGCCCTTTAAATCTGGGAGATGGGCACAGCTGTCGCCCTTAGGGTGTGCTTTGATTTCCCGGTGCAGACAGATTGCAGCTCCCTGCCTTCCTGCTCGTGAGTACTTTGTGTTGCTGCTGTCTTCTGCTTTGCAGCCTCTTTCCAGTGCTGTGCAAAGCTGGGACTGGGGGGCGGGGGGGTGATTGGTGCCTCCTTTTGCCCAGACCCAGCTCTTTGTGGCTCCAGAGCTGTGCCCCATTGAAAGTGATGCCTTAGCAACAGAGGACACTGGTTCCCCAGAGTTTCCTGAGCCCTGAGGTTGCAGAATTGTTTCAAACCACAGCAGGTCTCCTGCAGGGCCCCGATCCTCTCCTGGTGCTTTTCACTGAGTGGTTTTAACAGGGCTGCACTGCTGGGGAGGTGGACAAATCCCCTGCGTGGTTCCAATGGCTTCTGCCAGAGAGCCATGCCTGCTGGGGGCTCCGCTGGGTCCTGGACTGGAGTGGGTGCCGGTGAGGGCCATGTGGGTCTTGGCCTTGGCCATTCTTTGCCTTTCCTCTGCTGGGATCTCTCAGCCCCATTTAGCAATGTGGGGAGGACAGGGTGACAGTGAGCTAGAGAGCTAGGACAATACCCCTTTGGTACCACAGCCCCCTTGGTGCGGCGCCTGGCTTCCAGCTGCAGCACAGGGCCCGGGGTGTTTCTGTGCATGGAGGAGGTGTCAAAAGAAAGGCAAAGGCGTTGAGACCGTCCCAGTTAATCGCCAGCTCCTCTGCCATGCTCGTTCTCTGCCAACCTTCATTTTAAATCTTCATCCCGAATGAGGGGCCTGGGCGCTTGGCAAAGCACCTCTGGCCATTCCCCACTGTGTCGGAAGAGACAGGAGTGGTGGAGAGCACTCTGAGGGTGGGAGGGGGTGTGACTCGAGCTCAGCTCCCTCTCAAGGGAGTCTGGTCTCCCCACTGTATGCCTAGAATGGTCTTGTGGCTAAGGCACTGGGCTGGGACTCAGGAGTTCTGGGTTCAGTCCCTGGCTCTGCTGCAGTGTCCCCCTCTGACCTTGAGTAAGTCCCTGCACTTCTTAGGTTTTCCAGCTGTAAAATGGGTTTATCAATCCCTCCTACTCCCATTCTGCCTGTGAGCTCTCTGGGACAGGGTCTATCTCCCCTGCATCTGGGCAAGGCCCTGATCTGGGACAGGGATTTCAGAAACTCTTGGAATATACATAATGCTGCTGTGTAGATGCTCCTGCAAAGGGCACTCTGTGCAAACCTGTAGGGGGGCGGCTGGGCTGTGAAAGGGACAGACCTTGCAGCTGGCAAAATCTGCTGAAATATTGTTCCTGATCATCTGTGCCGAGGCCCCCTTGTGCTGCATGCTACAAGCACTGGCCAGTCTGTCCCTGCCCCCAAGATCTTAACAATTAAGGCCCTGATCCTGCAATGACACCAGCACGTGCTTCTCCAGTGTTAGAGTTAGGCACATGCACAGCTGCCTGTGGCACGGGGCCTGCCTAGCCTGAGGGAAGCAGAGGAGGCTGCATCTCGTGCAATGGTTAAAAGCTACCTAGGAAAAGTCTCCCTAGCCTGACCGGGGGCTCAGATCACGGGACTCTGAGTTTCCTATTTCCCACTGTGGGAAGGAGTATTGTCTAATGGGTAAAGTCCAGACTCCTGGGTTCTCCCCTCAGCGCTGGAGGTGGCGGGTACAATTTAGCTGAGTGCATAGAACAAGGGAGACGGGGAATCAGGATTCCTGGGCTTTATCCCAGGCTCTGCTACTGACTTACTATGCGACCTTGGGCGAGTCACGTCTCCTCTGTGCCTCCCCGACTCTCTCCCTCTTCTGTAAAATCTTTAACCTCCGGCTGAATTTGTTGTCTGAGTGCGCTGAGATTCCCAGCTGGCAGGTGATGGGGCAGGGTGGGATAAGGTCAGAAAACAATTCCTGGGGGTCTTTTAAAGGTCGCTGCAGCCTTTGCTCTGCGGCTGGTGTCTTTCAGCAGCCGCCCTTTGCCTGTTGGGATTGTGCAGGAGATAACCAAGAGGAATCTGATGCAGAAGCGATAACGATGCACCAAAAGCTCCGCCTTCCCAAAGTCAGGCCAAGGACAGGTTCTAATCCTGGAGCTAGACCGTGAGGATTTAGAATCTGTCTCGCCCTGGGGGCTAAGGGCTGCAAGGGGTTAATGCCCTTCCTCCTCCCACCTGGAGACCCGCCTTCCAATCTGTGGGGAAAGAGTGTAAGTGAAATGAGTTTGCAGAGTCTCAGTGAACTTGGGCGCATGGCATGAAACCAGAACTGGGCGATTTCAGATCAAGCACCAGGACTGAGATCATGGGGAGGATGCAGGTCAGGACTGAGGGGGATCTGCGGAGCTGTGTGTGTGGGGAGCCCGGGGCGGGAATGTGGGTGGCGTTGGCAGGGCTGCAGGTTGGGATTGAGGGGCAGGGAGTGGGCAGAGCTGCAGGGAGGGGCTGTTTACTCGTCCCCTGGCAGCACACTTACTTCTTGCTTCTCCCAGCCCTAAATTTCCTCCAGCTTGAAAAATCCAGACAGCCCAAGCCCGGCCCTGGGCATCAGAAAGCTCAACAGGTGACCTGGCTGTGGGGCAGTGTCAGCTGCTGGAGGGGTTCCCTTTACCTGTGACGAAGTGGGAATGTTCTTGATGTTTTCTTTGGATACTGAGTGGGGAGTATTGACCTGGGAAGGTTGCAGGGGAGTTTTGCTGGGACTGGCTGCATTGGGGATGGAAGACTTGCCTTGAGGGAGGATACCTGAGCAGTAACATGAGAACCCAGGAGGGGGTTAGAGGCCAGGTAACACCTCTATCATCTCTGCCCGGGAAACTGGACAAAGGCTGGGGAGGAGCTGGGGGGGGGAGGCTGAGTGAGACGGCTGGAGGGAGTTTTCAGGTTTGGAGCGGTTGGGAAAGAAGGAGGGACACCCCCACCTACAGGGCTGTGGCCTCCCTGGGGCCCCCAGATGGACCTAACTGGGGAGGGTCCTGTTTTATGTACCTGCAAGACCTGTCTTGGACTGTGTTCCTGTCATCTAAAGAAACCTTCTGTTTTGCTGGCTGGCTGAGAGTCACGGTGAATCGCAGGAAGCTGGGGGTTGGGGCCTTGTACCTCCCTGCCCCCTGCCGTGGTGCCTGCTCTGGGAACTGGCAGGGCCCAGCGGGCGGGAGTAGCCCCGCACTGTCAGAACCCGCTTCACCTTGCGGCACTGGTGCTTGTGCCAAACACTTCTGAGCCCGCCTGGGGGGGCGCAGCCCAGCACCCCGGGGATGCGGCACAGAAACAACCGGCTCTCGTGCTGCGGGATGGGGCAGAGGACACATTTTTCAGACCACATTAAGCACCGCCTTATGCGAGGCTTTGAAAATGTCTGGCCCATTGCTTGAAGCAAAATGGCAGGTGGGAGCATGCAGGGCCGGGGGGACTGATTAGTTGGAGAGGGAAGTGCAGGGTGGGCAGAAGAGGCTGCCCTGCAGGGGACTTCGGGGTGGGGGAAATTGTTTTTCCCCATGCTCCTGCGCTTGGAACTGAAGGGGTTAAACTCTGCAGTGCCTCCCACCCCACCCCAGAGTGGAGGGCTTGTAAATTACACGGAGTTCAGCAAAGGAGCCCCAGAGCGCTGTCCCTACCCCTGGATTGGGCCCAGATGCCCCGTTATTCTGGCCTGGGGTTGGAGGCGGTCGCTGTTGGTGAACGCCATTAATCTGCTAAACATCTCTTTATCTACCTTGTTATCCCCAAAGTGAGCTGCACCTCCGCAGCCTGATTGATGAGCCCTGTGAAGCTTTAACCCCCTTCTTGACAGCAGTGAAGGATGAGCGAGGCCTGGAAGCGGAGAGCAGCCCGGCTGGCCTCCCAGTTTATCCCCCTGGCCGTACACATGTGCAAGTCCCCAGCGCAGCAGCCTGCTGGGAATCTCCCAGGTATTTAACACCTGCCTCACCTGCAGCAGGGGCCTCGTGCATATTACATATATCACAGCAGCATCTGGAGGGTCCCAGGGCACTGCCGAGAGACACAGCAAGAGACAGGCCCTGCCCAAAGAGCTCACAGTCCGCACAGATGAAGAGTGGGAGGGGAAACTGAGGCACAGAGCAGGGAAGTGACATGCCCCAGGTTACCCAGGAGGCAGTGGCAGGGTCAGGAATAGAACCCAGGTCTCTTCTCCCATTTCCTCATCCAGTGCCCCAGGCACTAGGCCTCACTGCCTTTCTTAACATCTCCAAGGGAGATGCTTTTCTCCCAGTGGTTGCTTCTTTAAAAGCTCCACGTTTCACTCTTCTCTGTCCTTGCTGTTGCTCCCACGCTCCAGGAGCTGGGGCGTGGCTGGCAGTTGCTGGGAGGTTTATCTTCGCTGCTGTCCTCAGTGGGATTCGACACCATGATCTGCTGTCCTTAGCTGCGGGAGTGGCTCCCTTGGCTGGTAGCAGTAGTAGGTTGTCATCCAGCCACTAGGTGGGGACCCAACCTGTTGTGCTCACATGCGAGGTGGGGTTTGTAGGATGTGCAAAGCAGCTCCTCAGGGCCACTGGGAATGGGGAGGATTTTTGGGGTGGGGGGGCAGGAGCTCAGCTCCTCCCTCTCGCTCTTGCTTATTAGCCAGGATTTGTCCTTTGGCCAGGGGAGCCGCCCATCCTTGGACTGCGCCCCACTTTGTGCAATGCCCCCTCTTTCCTTCACCCAAAGGTATGGGGATCGGGGGAGCGCATAAGTCTCCTCTGGCTCTCCCCAAGCTCCCTCTCCCCCTACGGGAGGATGGGGGGAGAGATGGGGGTGTGAGTGGCTGAGATGGAGTGGGGCAGGGGCGTAGGGCAGGCAGCTCATCCAACCCGTAGTACCCCCAAGCCATGCAGTGCCTCTGGCTCTGATCTCGCCCTGACCTCCCTGGGGCATTCTGCAGTGAGACGTGTGCAGTGCTGCGCTGTAGGGGGAGGGGGAATTTCCTCCCGAGTCCCCCCTTTACCTTTTGCAGTGAGTCCCCCCCCATCTCCCCCCTGCTGTCCCTGCAGAATATTCCCCCCCCAAGGGATTTCCTGAATCCCCCCCACCAGTCAGCTACCAAGATAACCGTTTTCCATCCCTCCCCCCTCTGCTCTCATTCCAATTCCAGGGGAATCCCTCTGTGCTGGGGAGCCCCCCTGCCTGGTTTATTTTGGGAGGGGGAATCCCGCCTGCCAGATTGGAGCTGCCACCCCCACAGAACCCGGCACTCGAGCCTCCCCACCCTGCCGCGTATCAGAGCCGAGCGCAGGGCTCCAGGGATGAATTATGGATTGCCTGGCATCTCACTGCCTTTCATCATGGGAGGGGGGGCTCTGCCTGCTGCCATGGCAACGGGGCATCTCTGCTGCAGCGCACCCGGAGCCAGCGTGGGGGCGGAGGGGAAGCCGGGGAGCGCCGGGCTCGCAGGCTGTCACGCGCCGGGGCGAGGGGAGGAATTCTCGCCTGGGCTTCCCCATGTGGCGCGCAGGCGGCTGCTGATGTCACGGATCTGGGGGAGGGGAGGGCGTTCCTGGAATGCAGGGAGCCTTCTGGGAATGACGGGGAGGAGGGAAAAAATAGCCCCCCCACACACACACACATTCCCTGTGTCCGCACGGCAAGGGGTGGGGGTGCTGCGTGCAGGCCACCCTCAGGGGATGCAGGGCAAAGCTGGAAGGCAGCAGGCCTGGCGGGGGCGAGTCCTTTCTTTCCATGGGGAGCTGGGGTGCTGTGGGGGGGAGCAGACCAGCATGCACAAGGCACAAGGGGGGTGCAGGAAAGGGGGGGATTGTTGGGTCTCTGGGGAGGGTTCTGCTCTTGGAGCGGGGCTCACACTAGAAATGCAGAAATAAGGGTCTGGGATCTTGGCTCCCAGTCCTGCTGAGTCCTCATTGTAACAGAACTTGTGGTTCAAGGATTGGCCTTATTAGCCACCCGAGGACCCATAACTCCCATGGAAGATGATCATACTGGGTAACGAGTGATCACCCAATCTCATCATCACTTGGGGGTAGGGTGATGGGGACTGGGCCTTTGTACCCCCTGGCCGTTCTGTATTCTGGAGCCCTCTGTGGCCCTGATCACCCTGGGATCAGCTGCAGCAGTGTCTCGGGAGCTGCCTGCGTCCAACGGCGGCTGGTCCAGGGACCAGCTATTGACTATTTATTAGGGGTCTGAATCTCAGTACAAAGCGTAAAGGACACAAAAGGAGGGATGGGCTCTGCGAGCTGCGTCTGGCCTCTTGCACAGGGAGCTGGGGAGCTATTCCCCCATGGCAACCTTTATGGGGGCCATGCACCCCACTGGGAATTCTTGGGAGCTGGTCCAGGAGCCATGTAGTTCCTGCTGTCACCACTGCTGGAGCACAGATGCTGTGGGTTTGCCGTTCACCTGAGCCAGTCCTGTCCCTTCTCTGTGCCTCAGTTTCCCTTCTCATCCTTTGACTGTTTTGCCTGGAAGCTGTTTGGGACGGGGCCCATCTCTCATGTCTGTGCAATGTGACAGGTTCCTGCTCCATTGCGGCCTCAAGAGCACAGAGAACACAGTTAATTGTAAACAATGAATGCAATCCTCCCCGAGGTGAAGGTGCTGCGTGGATAAAGCCAATCCCCTAAAAGGTCAATTGAACTGGCATTAAGAGGAATTAGAGCTGGGCGGAGCAGCAGCCGAGCTGAGGGTTGTTCTTTGTCTCCCTCCTAGAGCCCTTCTCTAAGCAGGGCTGGGCGAGTCGCAGAGAGAGACTTTGGTGCAGCTGCAGGGACTTGATAAATTCACGATTCACCGTCGCTTTCTCAGCCCTACCCCGCCCCCAAAGAGCAGCAGCCGCTCCAGGTGTTCCAGCTGAAGGCTTGTGAGGAGACAGTCCTGGCTCCTTGCCTCTGCCCTGTGCGGGGGCCCCCGGATGATGCGGGGCTGGGGGCAGTGACTCGGGACAGATGAGAATGGCCACTCTGCACAGTGGATCCCTTTTTAATGTGGGGTGAACAGGGGAAGGAGATTCCTAGGCTCCAAGGCTGTTGTCATCTAGTCTGACCTCGGGCCTTTTAACTTCCCCAGCTTCACTGGGGCTCTCCGGGCTACGGGTGACACAGGATGGAGCCCTAGGGTTTCAATGCGGCAGACAAGGCGGGAGGCTTCAATCGTGTTTCGGTGGCCTGGCTTCCTACCGCATTGCCACACGGGCAAAGGGCAGCTGGACTCCTGCACCAGTTCTGGCCAGGCTGGGCGGACTGGAGGAGCAAATCCATTGCGAGGTTTCCTCCTGCAGGGCCCACTCAGGCAGGATGCACCTGTGCAGGTGTTTTAACCTTTACAGGTGCATCCTGCCTGAGTGGGCCCTGGAGGGGAGGAGACGGGAACGGTCAGACAAGAGTCAGCGCCAAGGGGGAGAGGTGCTCTTTGGTGGTGGGAGCACATGGGATGCATTTGAAGAAGAGGACGCGGAGGCAAAACACCCAGCCCGGGAGATCTGCCGGGCTGCAGAACTCTGTCTCTGGGGCCGTCCTCTGGGGTACTCAAAGCTGGCTGCAGGAGCTGGGAACAGAGAGGCCCCTTCCAGCTCTGCTCCGTTGGCAAAGCAGAGGGATCTCCTGCCCCCTCCACCACTGTGCTGTGTGCAGCCCCCATGCTCCCCCCGAAGCCACTCGCTCTCGGAGCCGCAGGGCTGGGGGCGAGGCCAGAATTTGGCAGCCAGTCACAGAAACAGTCGGCCCGAGGCAATAACCATAAGAATGTGATGAGAGTGACTCCTGTCTAAAAATAACCTCTCCCCCCACCTCGCTCTAGCGGATTTGGGGGAGGCCTCAAGGTCACCATCCAGAGCACAGAGCAAGCCCTCCATCTGGGGGAGGGGACTGGGAGGCATCCCCACGCTTCACCCCACAGATCCCACGGCCTCTCAGCTCCGAACGGGATCCTGATGCCTTTGAGCCACCCCCCGGCTTGAAAGCAGCTCCAACCCAATCGACATTGAGTGTCTTCCCTTGGCTGCTTGCCTGGCGAGACCCACCACCCAGACTGCGAGTGAGCCCCAGACGCTCCTCAGCCCATTCTGGGCATTGAGCAGGGAGCAGTTTGGCCCCACGCTCAAAGCAAAGGCCCAGAACTGAGCTTGGTGCCTGGCAGATAAGGGGGCGGGTGATCTGTGCGGAGGGAGGGGGCTTGTAAGCGGCTTCTACTCACCCCAAGCTGTTCTGCTTGCGTCGCATTCAGAAGATGGTTTCTGGCTGGCTGGGCAAAGGCAGAAGGAAAATCTCTCCCCTAAGATTGGGTTTGGGGCAGAGTTTGCAGATTAGGTGACAGCAGGTGACCTGGCCTGGGCTGGAGTTTGGGGGTGGGTGGGATTGGAGGCCTCTGATTGTCCCGATGGCCAAGAAAAGTGCATCAGATTGTGGGTGGAAAGTGCAGATGCCATTTGGATGCTGCCCTGTTTGGCTTCTCTTGTCAGCGTTGTGTTTAAATCTCTGATCCAGGGCTTTTCCCATCGGCCGCCCACGCAGCCCTGACCCCTGCAATTATCCCCTGGTGCATTAGTTGGTTGGCATGGTATTGAAATGGGGGAAAGCGCTGGGGCTTTACCTGCAGTGACGGGGCAATCGGCATGTCCTGAAGCTAGGGCAGACGTGGCACCCAGATGGGCACGAAACATGCCAGCAGCAGGGCTGAGGGTGGCTTTTACCCGGGGGTGAATGGCTACACGTAGGAGCAGCCCTGGATTCTCCACGCTCCACTCAATGTACCAAATTTCCTGAATAGGTTTAAAATCTATCCCCTCCCCCCATCCTGCGGTGAGTTTTCTCCTCATGCTTGGCCCGTCCCGACCAGTTGTCCTGGCGCAGGGTTTACAGGGCATTTCTGGCTCTGCGTTGGCACCTTGCACTTTGCACCAACAAAGGTCTCTGCAAGCAGCTGAAAGCTCAGGAGGTGCTATGCCAGCGAGGCTGAGGAGAGAGCAGGCCACGTCCCCAGCCGGCGTCCGTCAGCCCAGCCCAGGCTGATTTGCACTAGCTGCAGAGCTGCCCCGGTGTCGTCGTCCCCGTGGATCAGAATCGGGATTCTGTCATTGCCCGGCACGACGAGCTCCCAGCTGCGCCACAGCTGCCTTGGTGGGTAGAGCAGGTTGCTGAAGGAATCGAGATCTGATTCCCCACCCTGGGTGTTTTCCTCTCCGGTCGCTTTGTTCTGAAGGCCGGGCCATGGCGTGCCAGGGGCTGCCCACCCGGTCCACAGACAGGGTTGGAGGTGGAATGAGTGTGGGGATCTCAGCCTGGTCTGCGCTGGAATGGCAGGGGAGGATGTGAATTGGCACTGAGGGGCATCAAAGAGCTGTGGGGGGGGACTAGACTGGACTAGCACAGGGGGCTGGGTCAGGATTGAGGGGCAGCAGCAGAGCTGTGGGGGGGATCCCAGGACTAGGCTAGCCGGGATCAGAGGATGCAGGCTGGGCTCAGAGACAGCAGCAGAGCTATGCTCTGTTCTGAATTACCAGCCTGACCCAACCCAAGGAGGCTACATTCAGCTTTCCTGTTCCCTCCTGAGATGTGCTCTCTGCAGGGTCCATTGTCCCCCTTTAAGAGCCCAGAGCCCCTGCATAGCAGGTTAGGATCTGGGCCCAGGCAACGGAGGGGCCCACGTCATAGATTTTTGCTTCTGGAGTTCCCTGGGCCTTTGGGGGTTGCCAAGTGGAAGGACATTCCCGTGCGGAGTGCGCAGGCTGGTGGGAGCTGATGGGCTGGCGGCAAGGGTCATGCCTGGCTAGGATGCCGCTCATTAGTCTGCCTTTCCAAAACTTTTATCAGTGCCGCAGCTGTGGCCTGGGAGACGTGATCAGCACGAGGCGGGTGCCAGGGAAGGGCCTCTCCGAGGCAGCAGGTTTGCAGCTTTCCTTGTTTCAGGTGAGCCTCAGCCCTGTCATGGGCCCGGCAGGCAGCTCTGCCAATGCCCCGCAGTCCCAACCCACAGCTCTCCTGCTATTCCAGCCCAAGGGCCCCCCCATCTCTGCCCCCTACCTTCTCATGTACACCCTGCTCTCTGTTTCACCGGTGCTGTTGGGAGACAGTGTGGTCTAGTGAGTAGGGCTCTGGGCTAGGAGTCAGGAGTCCCAGCTCTGCCACCGACCTGCTGTGGGACCTGGGGCAAGTCACGCCCCCGCTCTGTGCCTCAGTTACCCCTCCTGCCCTTTGCCTACTTAGGGTGTGAGCTGTTTGTGACAGGGCCTGTTTCTCACTGTGTATCTGTGCAGCACCTGGCACAAGGGGCCCTGATCTTGGTTGGGGCTTCTAGACGCTGTTGTAGTACCAGTAATTAATACTGGTCATCTGGTACAATATTGGAATCGGCTACATTTCCTTAAATTCCCTTTGTTCCCTTTTGACAAATCCAGACACGAGCTGTGCCTCAGGCGCCGTTATGCAGATAAGAGAATGGACTCCATCGAGAGCAGCTCTGCTGTTGGTCTCGACCAGGGAGTTTGCGGGGGTCAGAACTTCTGGGTTCTAGTCCCAGCTGTTGGAGAAAGTTTGGTCTGTTAGTTGGAGGGGAAAGGAAAGGGATTTGGGATTCCTGGGCTCTATTTCCAGGCCTGACACTGACTCACTATGTGACCATGGTCAGGTCACTTCTCCTTTCCATGCCTCAGTTTCCTCAGCTGTGAATTAGGTACAGGGCTCACCTACCTCACAGAAATGCTGAGGTTTAATTGATGTTTAGGGCGTCATGGAGGCTCTAACAACCCCCCAGCCTCTTAGGAGCTCTGGGCTTGAAACCGCTGCATGCTGCAGACGTTAGGAATTTCCCAGTGACTCCAGGGCTGAAACTCAGATTTTCATCCCCACAGAACGCCAGCCCCTCCCACCTGAGCTAAACGAGAATCCCCATTTACTGTGTGCTGTGTAGGGTCCCTGACACACCACTGAGCAGTTCTGATTGCATCCCATAGAAGGCAGTGGAACACACTCCAGCCAGTTTAGTGGCTTCTTTTAAAGGGATCCTCCCAGGGCTTTTTGTGAGGAGGTAGATTTTCCCCAACAAACCTGTTCCCAGCCCTGCATCCCTGAAACCAATCCTGCACCCCACAACGCTGGCCCCCCAAACTGATGCTGCGCCCCCAATCCTACAGTTAAGCTTCCCCATGCCCACTCAGGAATGCCACTATTTGGCATCTCTGCACCTCGCCTTGCCCTGCATGCCAGCCTTTCCTCCGTCCCGCCCAGGGCCTCGTCATTGCTGCGAGGATCATGTGTTCTTGGCTGGCACAAAGAGACACAGCTCAACCAGCCACTGGCAGCAGATTTGGGGTGGAATACTCTTTAAAGTGGGTTTTTAAAAGAACCCATTTAAATGGGATTTTTCTGTGAGGGTTACAGGTCTGGGACCTGCAGCCCTGCGAGCTGGGGTGACCAGATGTCCCAATTTTATAGGGACAGACCCAAAATTCAGGTTTTGTCTTGTACAGGTGCCATTTATCCCCCACTTCCGTCCTGATTTTTCACATTTGCTGTCTGGTCACCCTACTCCAAGCACAGAGCCCGCTGCCCTCTGCATAATGGCAGGGTTAGGCCCCGACTGGCATGGCCAGCACACTTACCTCTCACATGGCGCTGTTCATCCCTAGATCTCCAGGTGCCTTACAAAGCAGCTCGGGGTCATCATTGCTGTTCTACAGATGGGGAAACTGAGTCAGAGAGAGGAAAGTGACTTGCCCAAGGTCACCCAGCAGGCCAGTGGCAGAGCTGGGAATAGATCAAAGGAGTCCTGGTTCCCAGTCCCTCCTGCTTTAACTAGGACATACCACTCCTCCCCCAGAGCTGGGACTAGAGAGACTAGTAGACCTGTCCCACAGCTGCTGCTTCACAATATTTGGTGCTTAAAGCCCCAGCCACTGGAATCATGTGGTTACATGAGACTCTCAGCTTTCATTTAATAAAGAAGAGCACGTTTCTAACTCTCCTGGTGGAGAAAAGTCTGAAACCAGGTGACAAATTGCAAGAACCCAACACACATTGGTTTTGACCTTATAGTTTTAAATCCAATCTCATAGCTTCATTCCTGGGTTCATGGGGTTTCAGGCCAGCAGGGCCCATTAGATCATCTCATCAGATCTCCTGTATGTAATGGGCCCAAGAGTTTCCCCCACTGCCCCCACAGTGAGCCCAATGACTTGTGTTTGACTAAAGCATCTTCCAGAAAGGCTCCAGGCATCTGAAGACAGCATGGGATGGAGAATGGACCCTTCCCTGGGAGTTTGTCCCAGCTGGTAATCATCCTCACCATTAGAAATCTGGGCGTTATTTCTAATCAGGATTTGTCTGGCTTTAACGTGGAGCCGTTAGATCTTGTTCAGCCTTTCTCGGCAGGATAAACAGCTCTTAGTACCTGGGATTTTCTCCCTGCGAAGGTACTTCTGTGCTGTCATCAAGTTGTCTCTTGAGCTTTTTGGATAAGCCAAACAGCTGGAGCTCATGAAGTCAGGCATTTTCTTCAGCCCTCGAATCCTTTTTGTGGCTCATGACACTGGAGCCTGACCCCTGCCCAGGGGGCAGCCAGTGCTGATGCTGCTGAACTTGGGTGAGTTCTCTAGGCCTAACCCCTCCCACAACAGCTCAGCCCTGCAACCCCACCCCCACATCCATCCCACCTCTCCCTATCTAGCAGGCCTACGAAACTCTACGGGGCAGCCATCCTGACCCTGAGTTCCCCTGCTGCCTGTCTTTGCACCCCCGGGGTCCTGCTCTCCTTTCCTAGGCAAGAAATAGTCAAAGTATTAAATAAATCACCCGCATGGAACCTTTTGGCCATCCCAGTCTATTTTTAGCTGCAGCCTCTGCAGCAGCTGCTCTGTCGGACCCCAGAGCTCCCCGAGGGGCGAGGGCTATTTTCGACCCAACCAAGGTCTGGGAATATTTCGGATTTGCACATCAGCCAGCATTTGACAACAGCGCCTGTGGGATTGTTTAACCCTATCAGCGCCGGGTCCATCCCAGAAACACTCCGCTCCTCCAGCGTGCTGGACAAACAACACAAGCGGGGATCTCTTTGCTGCGCCGCTGTGAAATGCAACTGCCTCTGAGGTGGAGCGCAGCAGCTGGGTGAATTCATGGCCATGTTGCCTGGGCTATGCTGGGAGGCTCGCCCCCCATGTCTGGTTAAAATCACAACAGGGGAGTTGAGGAGGAAGAAGGAGACAAAAGCAGCTTATTGATTAGCACAGAGCTGGTTCACGGTACCCCCTGCTGACCCGCCAGTGTCATGGCTTATGACTGTGCCATCTCCTATCCACCCACCAGCCTCGCTGCCACCTTGCAAGCTGCCAAGTGCACAGCCAGTGCTGGTACTGTGGTAGGCTGACCTGCTTTTTCAATTTCCTTTCTGGGCACAGACCTAGCCCATGAAAGATTGTCCCCACTGGCTCTCTCCTGAGGTAGGGGGGAAGCAGGAGACGTGATCTGTCTTGATTCTAGTCAAGCTTTTGACACAGTCCCACATGACATTCCCATAAGGAAACTAAGGGAAGTCTGCTCTACATGAAATGACTATAAGGTGGGTGCAGAACTGGATAAAAGATTGTGCTCAAAGAGTTCTTATCAATGGTTTGCTGTCGAACTGGGTGGGCGTCTCTGGTTGGGTCCTGCAGGGTCTGTCGTGGGTCTGGTACTAGTCAATATTTTCATCAGTGACTTGGATAATAGAATGGAGCGTATGCTTCTGAAATCTGTGGCTGGCACCAAGCTGGGTGGGGTTGGGAGCACTTTGGAGGACAAGATTAGAATTCAAATGACCTTGACAGTTTGGAGAATTGGTCTAAAATCAACAAGATGAAATTCAGTTAAGAAATGCAAAGTCCCTCACTTAGGAAGGAAAAATGAAATGTACCACTAGAAACGGAGGAAGAACTGGCTGGGTGGTAGCACTGCTGGAAAGGCTCTGGGTTACAGTAGATCACACTGAATATGAGGCGATAATGTGATGTGGTTGTAAAAAAGACTCTTATCAGGAGTGTCCTGTGTAAGACACTGGAGGTGACTGTCCTGCTCTGCTCGGCTCGGCTCAGCACTGCGGAGGCCTCAGCCAGGATCCTGTGTCCAGTTCTGGGTGCCGCACATTGGACAGATGTGGGCAAATTGGAGAGTCTGGAGGAGAGCGACAAAAATGATTGAAGAGTTAGAAATCCTGACCTGTGAGGAAAGGTTAAACAGGAGAGAAGGGGTGGGGACAGGTTTAGTCTTGAGAAAAGCAGACTGAGGGGGGACCTGATAAGTCTTCGGATACGTTAAGGGCTGCTCCAAAGAGAACGGTGTCAGTTGTTCTCCATGGAGAACAAGAAGCAATGGGCTTAGTCTGCAGCAAGGGAGATTGAGGTTAGATATTAGGAAGAGCAAGGGCAAGGTTTGTCCAGCTCTGAAGGGAGAATGTGGAATCCCTGTCCTTTGTGTGACCTTGGACAAGTCGCTGAATCTCTCTGGGCCTCAGTTTCCCCATCAGTAAAACACTGGGGATAGTTCTTCCTTTGCTTTATTCAGATTGCATCCCCTCTGGGGCAGGGACAGCGTCTCACTGTCTGTGCAGCACCAGACACAACAGGAGGCCCTGATCTTAGATGAGGCCTCTAGATTTACTGTAATGCAAATCACAGCAGCAGGAGCGAACTGTGACTCTAAGGCCCGGTGCCTCAGAAGTGTCGTAAGGTACCAGATGGGGAGGTGGATGGCTAACCCCCAACCCTGTATGTTTAACTTGACTGGTGTGGGCGGGAGTAACAGGCCTGACTCAGACTCAAGCAGGGCAGAAGGGAAAGAGAGAACTGCCCTCCTAGTGGGAAGGAGTTAATAATGGAGAGCGGGAACAAGTGGCAGAGATGGGGTTCAGACCAAGAGCACCCCAAAGTTCACGCTTTGGGGCATGGTCACGTCTGGGATATGAATGCATGTGGCAGAGCACTTGTGCAGCGTGTGGCTGAGATGGAACAGGAACCCACTTGCTCTAATTGTCTTTGCATTCGAGGCAATTACTGTGCAATGCAATTGACCCTGCCTCCATCAGCAATGCCCTGTTTCCCAGCCTGAGCAGCAGCCATGCAGCCAGGCTGGCTGGGAGCTGGCTCCCAACGTGATCCTTTCTTGTCTTCCAAAACTCCACCGTGAATTCCGCCAGCGGTGCTTTCCCGCCAAATCCACCCGGTGTGAGGGGAGCCCCGGCTGGCGGGCAATGGATGGAGCCGTCAGCAATAGCTCTGCTCCTTTTCTGCTGCCAGCCAATTCTCTGGGGTGTAATAATGGCAATATCTGAGGTTTCTAGGGTTCCCAGGGTCTTAGCAAACTGTGAGATGAATTTTACCATGTGCGGTTCCCATTGGCCGCATAAAGTGCAGCCACCTCTGGGGTGGGGCACAGCAGCTGTCTGAATGGTCAGTGAGACATTCTGCCTCTCAGCCTGGGACCTTAGCCCAGCTTTCTTGAAGGATTTTAGGAGCCTAGCACCCCTTGAAATCCTAGAAACCAATGGGACTTGGGTACCTAAATATAACTGAGAAGCTGGATGCTCACCTACAAGCCCGGCCCCCTTGGTGTGTTGTCTGACCTGGCAGAGGTTAAAATGCATTCACTTCAGTGAACACCTGGCCCCGGCTGCCACCTGCCTTTCAGTGCCCATTGTTTGTGACGCAGGGAAGGAACCTGATCTGCCCCTGGCAGCACATGCAGAATTTTCCATTCAGCCCATGTTTGGGGGCAGAGTGGCCCTGGGAGGCACAGGCTGTCCTCATTTTGCCAGTTGCCACGTCTCCTGCCTCGGCTGTCCCAACGCTGCTCTGGGCCTCCATCTCCTAGGGCTGACACCAGCGAGCAGGGTGGTCCCTGGGGTCCCCTGCGCACAGCCTCCTGCCCCCCCGAATCCCATCACTGGGAAACCCAAGCAGAGGATGCATAATTTACTAGTGCTCCCTGGCAAATAATAGACGCTGTCTGTGCGTGGGCGGCTGGGGGGGGGGGTGAGGGGGTTCCCTTGGCAGCGCTCTCAGCTGCTTTTCCCCAGCCTTCCCATGCAGCCATCGCCAAGCCTTCGTGAGTAACCTCTGCCTCCCTGCCCAGGGAAAACCTCCAGACAACTGGGCGCGCCCTGTCTCTTTCATTGTCTCTCTCGTTCCTCCTTGTCTGTCTACTTCCCCAGATCCTCCTCCTATTTTCTTTCTTTCTTTCTTTCTTTTTTCTGAATCTCTGTGGAATAAGGAAGAGTGAAAACTCTCCCAGGGGAATTGAATCAAGGGAATCATCTGCACATAAAAAAAGGTGTCAGACCCCCAAAGGACAATCCACTGGCCTCTCTCCTGCTCTGACAGAGGCTGTTGTATATCAGGGGTAACTGCACTCAAGCCAAGGGACAATAGAGACAAATCCAGTCCCAGGGGGTTTTGGCCAGGTGAAGGTGCCTGGCCCCTTTCTGTTGGATCTCTGTGCATTGGGCCAGGGTCCCGCTGTCTTGGATGGGATCATCTATGATACCCTGCCACGCGTAGGCCATGCCCATGGGTGACTGATCCTTCTCCAGCTGAGCTGGGAGCTGGGTGAGCCCCAGGGGGGTGGGTGACCACATGAAGCATTCTCTCTACACTAGTCAGTAAGGCACTAACGAGGATTCCTTCCCTAGCACACTCCTATTTAAAGCCCATGACCTTTCAGTGCCCACCCAGGAGTAGAAAACCAGCACGTGCTCTGGAAACCTCCATCCTCCCTAGCCTCTTCCTGAGCCCAGTCAGGGCACATCACCGCAGCTGACATTCAGCAAGGGCTTGTGTAGGGGAGCAAAGGTCCCTTTGGGGTTGCCAAATGGATCTCTCCAGTTGAAGAGATGGGGTGGGGAGGAGAAATGGGAACCTTTGTCCATCTCCTGTCACAGCCCCCTCCTGCCCAGATCCTCTTGTCTTCTCTACCACACTGGATGTGTGGGATGAAAAGCATCTCTGGGATGCCGGCCTCATTGGGACCCAAGAGGTCCCTCCCTGTCCACTACTTCCCTGAGGAGGCTGGGGACAGAACTAACCTACTGGGGTAGGTCAGAACGTTCCACCATGATTTGAGGTGTTTGCGCAGCCCTAGCACAACAGGGGTGGGGGTGGGGGGTGCAGCTTGTCTGTCACCAAATAGATGATTTAAGATAATGATTAATAATAATGTTATTGTGGACCGGGCGACACCTTCTGCTGGGTCACAGCTGACCACGTGAGTTCCCCTCTGTTTGGGTCTGGTTTCTAATGGGAAATGATGTGTAACTCTTGATGGGAGGGGATTTAAGGGGGGGCACACGACCGCCCCATGCATTCCTTCGGGGGAGGGGTAAACATGGGGAAAATTGAAACTTGCCTACTGACTGTGGTTGGACATTTGCTGGCAGCCAGAGCAGGTGAGAAGCCCTGTCCCGTGGGTGCCTGGCCAGCGGCTGGCTGGGGGAGGCTGCAGCTGGGAGCTGTTTTGCCTGGGGGTGTAAGCCTGGGAGTGAGGGGCGGCAGAGAGAGCTCAGCGCAGACTGCGGCCCCAGTAGACCGTCTGCTTCGTGCCCCTGTGGCAAGCTCAGAGAGGGGAAGGCGCTGAGATGCATCAAGCGGGACTGAGCCCAGGCAGCCAACAGCACCTAGAGGCGGCAGGGGACTGGGTGGGCTCTGCCCTGCTACATCAGCGTTTCGGGGAGCAGGACCAAACAGAAGGGGCGCGTGACCCAGCATGCACCCATGCATCGTGTGTGTGTGTGCGCGTGCGAGGGAGATCGATCCTGGCCGGAGGCCGAAGCGTGAGTCACAATTGTTACTAGGGCAGGTAACTGACCGTTAGAACAAACGGCCAAGGGACGTGGCAGATTCTCCATCTCTCGATCAGGGACGTCATTTCACACCAGTGTGGGTGCCGGGTGTGGGGGAACGCAAAGTTGTCATCGCATAGCCCATGGTACGGGATTGTATTATATCCTGCCAAGTCGGGCAGCAGTGTACCAAAAGTGGAAAACATAATGGAGCACACAGACCTACAGAAAGTCCAAGGAGAGGGCAACCAAGACCTGAGGGGGGCAACTTGCCCCCTTTGCCCCATAGCAAATGATGTCCCTGCTATTGATGGCCTTTCTGGAGGATGCTTTAGTCAAACCCATGTCATTGTGCTTGATACAGACGTAGCTGGTCTGCGCTGCACCAAAGGCCGGAGCAGGTGATCCAATGGTCCCTTCCAACCTTACCACCTACGGGGGGGGTGTCAGCGGTTGCCGGGGAAGGAGAGATTAATTGTCTGAGTGAGGTGAGCTCTGGGGTTCTGTGAGACCGGGCGGGTGTGATTTCTATGTGCTGTATATTTATATATAAAATTATTGTTCGTGCTCTCACACCATGCACCCTGCAGAACATTAACCCTGATTTCATGGTGCTGAAGTGTTCTGCTATTAACAAGGAGGTAGAGTTTTGTCCTTGGTCGTTTAAGAAAATAGCCACCCTTCCAACGGGGAGGATAGTTCAATTTCCTTCCCATCCCCAAAGCCTTATTTAAGAGCTGCTGGGAACTAAACTCAGGCCAGGTGAGAAAAGCGTCGTCTTACTCTCTGTTGCAAGAAGCGAAGTAACTGCAGTGGGCCGGTCTCTCGTCAGCCTTTGCAAGCTAAGCAGCGCTGAGGCTGGCCAAGGCACGGATAGGAGGTTGTTCCTTATGAGCAGGGCTGGGTTTACAGTGGCGCCATGGAGCTGGGCCCATGCTCAGAAGGGGCCCCGGCCTACTCCGTGTGCACTGCGCCCCAAGACCCCGCAGGTCCCCCCGCCCTCCACTTGGCCTTCCTGCCAGCTGGCCGAGGGCTCCTCTCTGCCCCCTGGCCGGACCCCAGTGCACCTCTGGCTCTGGGCAGTCTCTGCTTCCCACCACCTGTGGGGCCCTGTCTGTCTCCCCGGAGCTGAGCCACCCGGGACTGGGGCAGAAGCCTGGCCAGTCTTGGCCAGTTGAGGGGTGGGGACAGTGTGGCGGGCTTGGCTGGGCCACTCTAGGCAAGTGGGTCCTGAGGGAGCCTGGCTAGGGCAGCCCTGGCCTGGCTGATCGCACCACTCCCGAGGGGCTGGAGCAATTCCCAGCCCTGGCTGCACTGCCGGCTCAGCCCAGCAGACACAGTCGCCTCCCAGCGGGGCCGGTGAGTGCAGTCGGGAGGCAGGGCGTGGGGGAGTGGGTCTCTGGGGAGCACTGGGGGTGTGTGCTGGGCTGTGGGGGGGCAGGGAAGATGTGTGTGGCGGGGCACTAGGGAGTGGGGGTTCTGTGCGGGGTGCTGGGCAGTTGTGGTGGGGCTGTGGGCAGGGGGGTGCTGGGCAGAGGTGATGGTGTGCAGGGTGCTGTGCAGTTGCGGGGGGGTCTGGCAGGGGGCGCTGGGCATAGGGAGTAGGGGGGTGTTCGTGTTGGGCGAGGGGGAGCTGTGTGGCATGACATGGGCCAGTCCCCAAGGGCAAGGGGCAGGCTGGCAGCAGAGGGCCGAGTGGGCCACTGTGCATCTGGCAACTGCCAGTTTGTAAACAGTGCCCTCACACTGGGCTGGGCGGAGCGGGGCCGCCCCTGTCGTGCCCCATTGCCCCTGGCTGGCCCCTCGCTCTGGGGACCGACCTCCCCGCGCCAGGCTCCATTGCCCCCATGGGGGTCCACAGATATGTTTGGCTCCAGGCCCACAAAAGGTTAATCCAGCCCTGCTTGTGACTCAATCCTTTAGCTGTGTCGTGGCAGGTGCCACCACATACGATGGTGCTTGTTCAAGATCTCACATCCCCTCTGTGCAAAGTGCTTCTTATCCCAAACCACTGCACAGCTGCACCCCAGAGAGGCTGCATTTCAGGTTCACAGGAAGGGATTTTTTGTCAATAGAGGCTTTATGACCCCAAGCTGGGCTCTCTGAGTGGAAAATGTTCTGTCTCAATGTCTATTAAGATTAAGTATCAGCCGGGCGGCCTCTGTATTAAATAACGCTGCTTAGAGGACAAAATGTCTGTGCCTGGTACAAGATCCATGTTGTTCAATGTGGTCATCAAGAATCTGGAAAGGGGGTGAACAGAAAGGTGGCAAAGTTTGCAGATGATACAATATCACTTTGGAGAGTTAAATCCAGAGCTGGCTGTGAAGAGTTAAAAAGGGATCTCACTAAACTGGGTAACTGGGCAACAAAACGGCAAATGAAATTCAGTGTTAATCAGTGGAAAGTAACGAACGTTGGAAACCATAATCCCAACGGTACCCAAACAATAAGAGTCTAAATTAGCTGTTATCATTCAAAAAAAGATCCTGGAGCCATCGTAATTCTCTGAAAACATCTGCTCATTCTGCAGCGAACAGAATGGTAGGAGGCATTAGGAAAGGGACAGAGAAAACAGAAAATACAATGCCACTGTCGAAATCCATGGGACCCCCACACCTTGAGTACTGCACGAAGTTCTGGTCGCCCCAGCTCCAAAAAGGTACAGAGAAAGGCAACAACAATGATTAAGGGTATGGAACAGCTTCCATATAAATTGAGATTTAAAAGACTGGGACTGTTCATCTTAGAAAAGAGACGACTGGGAGAGGGGCTATGATAGAGGGCTATAAAATCATGGCTGGTGTGGAGGAAGTGAATAAGGAAGTGTCATTTACCCCTTCACATAATACAATAGCCAGGGGTCACTCAATGAAATCAATAGGCAACAGGTTTAAAATAAACACAAAGAAGCCCTTCTTCACACAACGCACAGTCAACCTGTGGAACTCATTGCCAGGGAATGTTGTGAGACCAAAAATATAACTGTTCAAAAAAGAATTAGCTAAATTCTTGGAGGATAAATCCACCAATGGCTATTAGCCAAGGGATTGTCCAGGTGTCCCTAAACTTCTGTTTGCCAGAAGCTGGGAGTGGACAACACAGGATGGATCACTCAATAAACTGTTCATTCCCTCTGAAGCATCCATCCCTGGCCACTGTTGGAAGACAGGATACTGGGCTAGACAGACCATTGGTCTGACCCAGTGTGGCTGTTCTTATGTTCATATTTGCACTGTTATTGCCAAGGAGTTACAATGCTGTAGGGATTGCAACTCTCATCCTTATGGTTTCACGTAGATCTTTGCACTCTGGATAACACAGCTGGTACAAGGAGGCACCTCTGTATCCCATGCGCTAAAGCAGGACAGAACCTTGTGGCTGCTTGAACTGGGGTTTGGAGAAGGCAGCTAACTGCAGTGGATATAGCTGTGCTGGAGAAGGGGTTCCCAGAGCAGGAATATCTTGGTTGTGGGGGGAGGGTGCTACACAGGAGGGATAGGGCTGGGTTGTGGGAGCCTGGGAGGTTGTTCATCATGGGCTGAGCCAGGTTTCAGGGGATGGGGCTAGAGGTGAGTTTTGGAGGGGGATTCTCATGGCCAGGAGAACTGGGTTGAGGAGCGAGTGGAGAGGTTACCTAGAGGAGACCTGGCTGGGTTGCTGGTGGGTGGGAGGGAGGATGTGCATGCTGGATGGAGCTGGGTTGCAGGTGTTAGGGTGGGGCTGGTTTTTGGAGACGTCGTCATGGCAGCAGCGGGCTGGCGCTGGGTTTGGCAGGGTTCCCATGGTAGCGATGGTGGTGGGCTTTGGAGGGGTTGTGATGGCAGTGATGTGAGTGGGGCTGGATCACAGCAGCAGTTCTTTCCATCCACACTCTGGAGCATTCAAGCCCTGGAAACCTCAGAGGTGCCAGGCCAGACATTTTAATCAACTGTCATTACATGGCCAGGCAATACATTCTCCCTGGTGGAGACATTTGTATTGATGTCCTGACAGGAGGAAAGATTTAATAAAGCCCATTTATGATGACATCAATAGAACCTATTAGTGAAACATTGGCTAAGTGATGGTTAATAAAATATTTACTTGGATCCATCTCAGAGGACCACTCGGTGATGCGCTGTCCCTGACCTAATTTGGGAGCCCACAGGAAACGCTGACCCCAAAAGCTGCTCCAGCCTCAACGTGTCTGAAATGCCTCTTGCTCCTGTGTCTCTGCCGCTGCGGATGGAGGATCCACTGCTGGGGTGAGGATGGCCATTGGCAATGTACAAAATGGGTTTGCGGAGAGAAGCTGGATTGGGGTGTTTCCAGCAGCTGGAGGAGCAGATTCCTGAGGATTGCAAGCTAGAGAGAGAAGAAATCGCAGGTAACATATGAAATAAATGAAAGGTTGGGAGTGGTGTCTAGTTGTTAGCGCAGGGAACTGGGAGCTCGAACACCTGGGTTCTGTTCCCAGCTCGAGGAGGGGAGAGGAGTCTAGGGATTAAAGCAGGGGGTTGTGAGTCACGTTCCAGCCTTAGGTCTGGGAGTGGAGTGTGCTCTAATGATTAGTGGGGGTGGCGGTAAGGGCTGGGAATGAGGATGCCTGGGTTCCATCTTTGTGAGGAGGCCTCTTGTGTTCTACCGCCAGCACTGTTGGGGAATATTGCCTAGTGGTTAGTGTTTGGTGGGACTGGGAGTCAGGACACCTGGGTTCTGTTGACTCACATGTGACCTTGAACAAATTGCTCCAGGACCTTTGCTTGCCCCAGCCAGAAGACGACACCATGTTTGTCAGGAGAGGGAGGGGAGTTGTGAGGCTCTGTGGAGATTGGCAAAGAGCTCAGGAAGAGCCCAGAGAAGAGCTGGGTATAAAGTCCGCTGGCAGGATGTCTCGGGGAGGTGCTGCAGTTGCAGCCCCAGCTGAGCTGCACTAGAACCAAGTAATTCGGGTGGTCGTGGTTATTCCTTGGGTTCCTTCTATGAGCCCCGGGGGAGCAGTCAGGTGGACGGGCAGCAGCACAGGGACTAACCTGCCCATTAATAAAGCTGCCAGCTTCCTGGCACCTTCGCCTTCTGCCCCCCTGCCCAAGGGGCCGGGCGAAGGACATAGGCAGGGACGTGGAAGCAGGAAGGAAGGGATAAGCCAATTCTCATTTACCCCTTTCCTGCCCAGTTCCCATGGCTGGAAAGTAACAAAGTCAAGATTAATGGAAGTTCTCCAGCCCACAGTGGACCGTGTGAAACCTGCAACCTCCGTCAGCCTCAGAAACCAGCAGTAATTAAAACTTGGTGACAGGGATGGGATTAGAAACCAACTCGGGCACTTAAGAGCCAGGCCTGGAGGGGGCATTAAGGCCCCACATTATCCCCAGCTTTCACCATTAGACATTCTGCCCCTCCCAGCTGGGAATGAAACTCAGGAGTCCTGGTTCCCTACCTCCACCAGCTGCTCTGAGCACCAGGTAACACTCCCCTCTGATCTGCGGTAGCATGGAGGCGTCCCGACTCTCAGTGCTATTCTGGTCCTTCCACTAGAGCCCACTAGCGTCCCAGGGCCGAAAATGGAACTCAGGAGTCCTGGCTCCCGGCACCCTATGGGCCACTCATAGGAAGGCCCTGGGAAGCGGGGCCAGCTCCCCACCAGTGCTGCCCTTGCTCCTGACATCCAGGGCAGCCCACACGCCCGGTTGCACCTTCAGGTGTGAGCTGTCTGCACAGATGCACTTTTCCCTTGGCCACTTGATCCTGGCACGAGAAGGGTTAACAGGCTTTGGCTTCTCCAGCCTTTCCCCCTTCCCCCCCCACCCCATTGGGTTATGGGTGAGGCAGGTGTGGGTCTCCTCTCCCCCCCATCCTGACCCCCAGGTGGCTCCCCAAGGGCGCCAGTCCATTGCTTGTTGAGGCATCCAGGGTCCGTGTCCTTTGGAGGTGATGCCGTTAGCTCCCTGCCCCAGCCACACAAAGGAGCCTTAAGGAATCTCAGCCCTGGGAGCTAAAGCCCTGATCTTGGCTGGGGGCAGTGGGACCTACCACGCCACCCTCCCCCCGTATCTCCTCTCTCCCCTGCCCTCCAGGACTCGCTCCCTGAGCAATGGGTGCTAGAGAGGGGAGAAGGCTCCTCTCACCAGCCCAGGGTTGTCCTTCTCCGTATATTCCCCAGCACTGCGTCCACTGTGCTTTCAAACACCCCCCGGGGCCTCCTTCGCTCCCCTTGGCAAACGCTTCCTCTGGCAGGTAGATTTCTCCAGCAGGAGGTGTTTTCCCTGCTTTCCTCCTCGTCGTCTCTCTCAGACCTTCCCCACCAACGGGCCCCTCACCCTCGTGTCTGTTCTCCTCGCTCCACATGCACATGCTGATTCAGCTGCTGGCCTGCATTGCCATTTCCACACTGGGGTTTGCACGGCCAGGCAGGAGGGGCAGTGCCGGTTCTGGCTCCCAGCGAGAAGCAGGAATTCTTACAAATGCTTTGTGCCCTGGGGCCAGAGGCGGTATGTTTTGTGGGCTGGTGGGGGGGACAGCAGGCCTTTGAGATGCCCTCGCTGATGGCTGGGTCTCTCCAGCTCCTGAGGCACACCCGGGCCAGAGTGAAGACGGGACAAGCCCAAGAGCCGGAACGGCAGCTCAGTGGGATGCAGAGCGGAGGGAGAGGGGTGTGATGTCTTGTGGCTCATCCCTGCTACTGAGTAGAACATGTGAGGTCCTGGCCAGGCCTGAATGAATCATGACGCGTAACAGGCGGTTGCCCCAAAGTGAGCGGCAGGAGTGATGGTGACAGGCAGATTAAAAGTGGGGGCCACTGCACTTAGTGGGAGCAGTGTCCCTGTCACCATCCCTTCTCCCGCATCTCTGTGGGGCATCCTCCTCCACCCCAGTTGTGCCCTGTGATTCACCTAGGGTTTGTCTTCACTGCAGAGTGAGCTCAGGTTACAGCTCGAGTCCCATCCACACACAGCCCAAACCCATCACTCCAGCACAGTGGTGCTTTTACCAACAGTTGGCTGGCTGGGCAGGGGGGTCCGAGCTACAGCTCAAGCGAGCACAACACATTAGCCTCTGGGACACAGTGTTATTTCAATGGGAGGCTGCTCTCACTTGGGCTGGGCTAACACTGGAGTTAACCCTGCAGGGAGACCAGACCAGATGACAAGCTCTTTGGGGGGAGGGAACTGCCTTTCATTGCATGTGTGTACTGCACCGAGCACTGGGGGAGGGCCCGGGGTGCGGCTGCTGATTGGAGCCTCTGGACCATGCTGCAAAGCATCCAGCAATCGTGTGCATTTGCGAGGCAAATGGGCCCCATCCTTCTTAAAGACAAAGGGTCCTGCTTTTAATTAACGTGACTCAAAATGTGGAGGGTGGGGCAAGCCTCCTTCTCAGACACTGAGGCCGGCTTCCCCGCTGCCCTTGCACATCATGCAATTGTTTGCACCAGTGGAAAGGGAGCATGTCCACTCTGATCTGGGAGCTGTTTGCACCTTCTTAGCCTGGGTGTCAATGGCTGGGCAAGGCTTCGGGGGATGGGGGATCAGGCCTCCAGTCTCTGGCTGGGTGAGTCCCGCTCTAAGTACGTCTCCTTTGTAGCCAGCCTGCCAGGTTCATTTTTCCTCCCCATCAGAATATTAAAAAGAAATTGGAGACCATTTTCGTGCAATAAATTTGGCACAATGGAGAGAAAATGATCTGGCTCTGGAGCCTTGCCAGCATCCCCATATATAATACTCAATGGCTGGGTGCTTGCCCTCCACAGGTAGTAAAATATCCTCTTCTGCTCTGGCAGTGCCGTTCCCGCCCAGGACCGAATAGCAGGCTGCTTGTTCATGGCATTGCCTCTGCCCCAGAGAACAGTGCCCACCCCTCCCCCGGGCGCTTTGGCTTTACAAGGAAGGGGAACACACTATCATTCGAGAAGGCAGCTGCACCTCTCGGTCTGGGCCAAATGATCAGACACAGCAAGTGTGCCCTAGGAAAGTCACACATCAGGCAGGGTAACCTCCCACTCCCCTGGCACGTCCCGGCTGAATAAAATCCAGGTATCCTGACTCTCCGTGCTGGGCCTTCACAACTCCACCCTTCCTCAAAATGGCCAGGGCCCTGCAAAATATTCCTAGCACCCCTTTATCCCTCAAGTCCCCAGGTATTCCTAGCACCCCCTCTCAGTCATGCTAGGTGGATCTGGTCTGGGGGTTCTGTTACAAATTTGCATTGTGTTTGTTTGTATGCTGGGGGGGAAGTTTTCAAACTTGAGGCCAAATTGTACAGAATTTGCTATATTAAAAAAAAAAAGTGATTCCAGGTGAAACTAACAGTTCTCATCTTTATTTTATTTACTAAGGCCTTTGATGGTGCAACATACATGGATCCAGACCAAAATCAATGGTCCTGATCCTCTTGCTTACACCAGTTTTATGTTGGTATGACCTTATACGCAGCAGTGGAATCATTCCTGATTTCCACCAGGGTGAGCGAGGAAAGAACAGTTGAAATAAGAACCTGATTTTTAACAAGGAGGGGAATTAAGCATTGGAACGACTTACCTAGGGATGGGGAAATGTAGAGTTGGAGGGACCCTGAGAGACCATCAAGTCCAGCCCCCTGTACCGAGGCAGGACCAAGTAAACCTTGACCAACCCTAGCAGGTGTTTGTCCAGCCTGTTCTTAAAAACCTCCAGCGATGAGGGTTCCACGACCTTCCTTGGAAGCCTGTTCCAGAGCGTAACTACCCTGAAAGTTTGTCCTAATATCTAAGCTAAATCTCCCTTGCTGCAGATTAATCCCTATCTTCTGTGGACAGGGAGAACAATCGATCACCGTCCTCTTCATAACAGCCCTTAATATATTTGAAGATTCTTATCAGCCTCCCCCTCCCTCTCTTTTCTCAAGACCGAACATGCTCAGCTTTTAAATGTTTCCCTCCGAGCTCAGGATTTCTAACCCTTTGATCATTTTTGTAGCTCTCCTCTGGACTCTCTCCAGTTTGTGCACATCTTTCTGAAGGTGCAGTGCCCAGAACCGAATGCAGTGCTCCAGCTGAGGCCTCACCAGTGCTGACTAGAGCTGGACAATCACTTCCCGGGTCTTACATATGACACTCCTGCTGATACGCCCCACAATTATAACTGCATCACATTGTTGACTCTCATCCAATCTGTGATCCACTGTAACCCTCCAGATCCTTTTTAGGTGTACTGTCACCTCACCAGTTATTCCTCATTTTGTAGCTGTGCATTTGATTTTTCCTACTTACGTGCAGTACTTTACATTTGTCTGTATTGATTTTCATCTTGTTGATTTCAGACCAATTCTCCAAATTGTCAAGGTCATTTGAATTCTAATCCTGTCCTCCAAAGTGCTTCCAACCCCTCCCAGCTTGGTGTCAGCTGCAAGTGTTATAAGCTTCCTCTCCACTCAGTGATCCAAATCATTAATGAAAATATTGAACAGTACTGGAGCCAGGACTGATCCCCAGGGTACCCCACTTGGGACACCCTCCCAGTTTGACAGTGAACCACTGATAACTACTCTCTCAGTACATTCTTTCAACTATTTGTGCACCCACCTTCTGTTTCCATCTAGACCTCATTTCCCTAGTTTGCTTATGAGAATGTCCCATGGGACTGTGTCAAAAGCCTGACTAGAATCAAGATAGACCACATCTCCTGCTCCCCCCTCAGCCCGATCCACTAGGCCAGTAATCCATCAAAGAAGAAAATTGGTTTGGTTTGGCATGATTTGTTCTTGACAAAGCCGTGCTGGCTACTCCTTGGAACCACATTATCTTCTGTTTGCTTAATAATTTATTCCAATATCTTTCCAGGTATCAAAGTTAAGATGACTGGTCTATAATTCTAGCATTCCGATTTGTTCCCTATTTTAAAGATAAGTGCAATGTTTGTCCTTCTCCAGTCCCCTGGGACCTCATCTGTCCTCAAAGATAATTGCTAACGGTTCTGAGATTGCTTCAGCTAGTTCCCTAAGTACCCTACGGTGAAATTCATCTGGCCCTGCTGACTTGAATACATCTCGCTTCTCTATATTCTTTAATCCATTTCCACTTCCTACTTGTTAATATTATTCGTGTTGCATATCTGGTCACCATTAACCTTTTCAGTGAAATCTGAAGCAACATTCACACTAAACATCTCAGCCTTCTGGATCTCATCCATAATTAGTTCTCCTTACCCCATAAGTAGGGGACTTCCATCGCTTATAGCTGTTTAAATGAAGATTGGATCTTTCTAAAAGACATGCTTTAGCTCAGCCACGTGCTCTGCTCAGACATGGTGCAAGAATGACCGGTTGAAATTCTGTGCCCTGTGTTACGCAGGAGGTCAGATTAGCTGATCATAATGGTCCATCTGGCCTTTAAATTTGAGTCATTAATTATTGCAACAGGGGAAAAAAATCTTAAACTCTAGTCTTGTCACGTAAAAAGTTTTTCAGTTTTTCCTTCAAGGTGCTAATAATTATTCCAAAGAACACCTGGGCTGCAAAGTCCCACTGAACACTAGCCTTAAAGGATGTATCTAACCCTATAATGCTGCATACAGTGGCTCTGCACACGGATTCTGTACCAGACCTATGGCAGGTTGGGAGTGATTTTTACTGATGATTTATACCAGTCTGATCCCTAATGTGGACGCAGTTATACTGGTATAAAAGTGCCTTAGGTCAGTACCACGTATGCCCCTTGCCATGTGGGAACAGCTCTGCTAGTACATGTCAGGATAACTGGATCCACACCAGGGCAGGTTGCACCACTTTACATATACAGGGAACATTAAAGTGGTTCAACTTTCTAGTGTAGACAAGGCCCCAAAGTGGCACCAGTTTACCTACACTGGTATCAAGTTATATCTTCAGTTTGATGTTGTGGGTTGCCCTGGGCTGGCTGTTTGTGTGAGTCTGTTGTAGCTCTTCCATGCTGATGACTTCTGTTTGCTCTCCCCCCACCCAGGTGTTTAGGGAACCCAATGACACCTGGTCCCCAGGAGACAGACAGAGCAGAAGCCCTCGCTAGAACCACTGCTCCCCATCCCCACGCAGACACGCCCCCGGTGCTCTAAGAGCCAGAGGCCGATTCCAACTGGGCGCCCCTGGTGCGGAGCAGGTAAGGAACAGGATGGCAAGGCCAGGCCCAGGTGCCCAGAGACTGGGGCTCCTGCAGATCCAGTGTTCTCCCCTGGGGTGCGTTTTGGTTGCAGTAGAGGGCTCCCTTTTCCTGGCGGCAGGGCAGGGCTGGCTGGGAGGTCCCTACCTGATTCACCTGCCCAGGGAGTGAGATGATGGGTGGGGTGAGGGCCGGAAGGGCTTCCCCAGGCTGCTGTCTGGGACTGGGCTGGTTCCATCTGAGCTGCCTTGGCCTTGCTGCTGCAGGGCGATGGGGGGGCAGCTCAGAACCCCCCGGCCAGAGGGGCAGGGAACATCTCCCCCCGTCGAGGGGGCGTGGCCCAGAGCCGGGGGAGGGAGCGGGGGGTGCGGCAGGAGGGCAGTTCTGGCCGAGCCCACCAATCAGGCGGCCGCCCGGGCTCCCCCAGAGCCGCCTGAGGGCGCGGGCAAGCGCCAGCGGCCCGGGCTGGCCATGCGCGCGCTCGCAGGGAGCCGTCTGCCAGACCACCCGCAGGCGGCGCGCTCCCGCCACCCCCGGCGGCCGGACTGCCCTGCGCCACACCCTCCGGGCACCGCCGCCGGGCAGCGCTTCCCGCGGGAGCCCCGCGAGCTGCACCCCGAGTTCCCGACCCGGGGGGCCGGCCCCCCCGCAGCTGCTGCTGCGCATCGGAGCCGCCCCTGCCGGGCGGCTGCCGCTCCTGCAGGTCAGGCACCGGGCTGCGGAGCAGAGGAGCGGGCTCGCTGGCACAGCCCCGCCTCAGCGGCGGGCCCGAGCAGCCTTCCCCCACAGCCTCCGCAGCACCTGCAGCCGGCGAGCGGCGACCACCGCACGGCCTGCGGTTCCCGCAGCGCGGCCGCGGCCAGCAGCGACGGGGGCGAGGCGGGCGGCGAGCTCCGAGCCAGCGGCTCGCCACTTCTCCCGCGGCTCTTGCCGCTCGCAGCGCTGGCGAGGCCCGGAGCCCCCGGAACGGCAGGTAGGTAGGGGTGTGGATTGTAAAGCTCACACAATGCACACTGGTGGGGGGCGAACCATTGCAGCCGGCAGGAGGATCAGTGAAGTGGGAGAGAGAGAACCCGATAGACCAATGGGGGGGGGGGGGTGGCGTAACGATTAGCTTGGCTGCAGGCAGATCTTTGTCTGAAGAGCCTGGGACTTACCAGTGCCAATGTGGGTACCGGGGTTGTGTTAAATACCCGATTCCTTTCTGTGTGGTTAGGAAGGGGGGTAGATACATAGGTTCCTAGGAAACTGGGACATGTTTCTTTCCCGCTGTCCGCCCCCCCCTCCCCGGCCGGAACCGCTGGGTTTTAGAACATTTTGATGACAGACTCAAACTTTGTCTTCTTCTCTCCCCACATCAAGCTGTGGGGGTGCAGCCCTGGCCTTGCAAAGTGGGGTGGGGGTTGGGGATGGGCTCCTCCCTCAGGTCTGGGTGCTGAGCCCTGCTTCTTTCTGAGCTGAAGGCTGTGACGCTGAATTGGGGAAAGGGGGGGATTCTTGAAAGTGGCTGAAAATTCAGTGCTGGGCTTTGTCCTTCTCTGAGACTAACCGGTCTGTGGGGGTCTGTGTGCCGGGGCCCAAGGAATGATTCATGGATAATTGTGTTTGTAAGGGTGTGAAATGCTCTTTGGGGCCTTACCCAGCAGTTCTCAACCTTGGGGTCACAATCCCACAGGTGTCGGGGGGTCACGCCCACCCTGCTCTTCCTGTAGTGCGAAATGGGTAAAGGGGGGCAGGGTCATAGCTGAACCCAGGTGGCTGGAAGGAGGGTGATCTCTGTGTGGGGAAAAGGGCCTGGGTTTGGATATGGTTAAGAATCCGTGTCCTTGTCACTCCCAGTCTCTTCCCTTAACCTTGAGTTTCACCCCATTCTGTTTTCTGGTTGGCTGGTGGTTTTCCTGTCAATCGTAGCTAAGGTGCTGTTTGATTCCATCTCCAGATGAGTCCCAAACGCTCACACTCTGGGGTAGGGGAAATGGAAGTAAACAGGCGGTAGCCTCACCTATCTAGGGTCTGCTGACTTATGGCACCTGAACATGTCTCTGATCCTCCTCACTTTGGTGTTCAGTAAACCTTGAATGAGCAGGGGGCTTGGAATTAGGGGAGCGTTCTTCAAATGGAACTTTCTGATATCCCTGGCATTGGGCAGAGACCCAGTCAGTCCAAGGGAATTAGTAGCTGTGGCTGATAGAGGTGAGGATAACTTGTGTGTGTGTATCTATTGGCTCAGAGAACTACCCAAAGTAAAGGCTGGCGTTTTCAATAGGAGCCTAAGTGAGTTAGGCGCATACATTCCATGGAATTCCAATGGATAGGGAGCACCCAACTCCTTTTACGCTCCTTTGAAAATCTCACTCAATATATTTGGGCTTGATCCAAAACCATTGAATTCAGTGAGTTTAAATCAGGCCTTTTTATCTAACGAATGTCTTCGTGTCTTATTCGATCTCAGCTGGACCATTGGAATTTTCTCTTTTTTTAATTAACCTATTGATTGATTGCAAGGTTTTCTATAGAGGATAAAAGATCCCTGATAGTGCATTTCGTTTTTTCAGTCTCTCTAATGAATTATCTTTGTGCTTTTGCCTTTTGTAACTTCTCAAAAGGGATCCAAGACTTTAATATTAGAAGTCCTGAGTTGCGAGTAATGGCTTGTATTAGAAGGCGTTTGGAGCTTTTCCAGAGTAACACCTGGCTTGGTTTTTTAACATAATGTCACTTCCTAACGGAGTGGGAGTGTGGAGTATGGTCTGGCAGTGTCAGCCATGTGAAGATGGGTTAGCAAGTTTAGTGTCTGCAAACAGCTGCATCTCCAGGTAGGTATTGACTTGGCCGGCTTAGCAGATCAGTGTTTCTGCAGTGAAGTCCAGCCATCCAACCCTAGAACACTGCCGTAGCTTGACAGTATTTCCCAAACCTGGCTTGCAGAAAGAGGTGTGCAAAAGCCATTGAATTGCTATTGCAAAGTCAATTTATACGGATATGAAAGGAAGGGGCCTCTCTCTCTCTCTCACCCACTGGGTTTATAGAATTAGCAGCAATGTGCATTTAAAATGGTCTGTCACCAGCAGCTGTAGATCGCAGCGACTGGAGGGAGGAGGCTGGTTGGGACTTAGGATAAGAGGAAAGGAAAATAGAAATGTCACCCTCGTGTCTTCGCTGCCTCCATCACGGGCTGGGAGATGAATCAGAGCAGCGCTGGGGAAGTGGACTCCGAAATAGGTCCAGGAAGGGCGAGAATCAAATTTTTGAAAACTGCTTGATTAAATGTAGCCTTTTATCAGTATCGGTCATTCCCACCCAATGCGAGAATTAGTCTTTTTAGAGCAAGGGAAATCCTGTGCTGTTTTGCAGGACCTTTGAATGACACCTTTTACGCTGCCTCCCACCCCACCCACCCCACAAAGTGATGGTGTCTTTCCATAAATGGTCCAGATCAGCTGGGGTAAATCAGCCCTAGTTCTGATTAAATCCAGTGGGCAGATCCCCAACCGGTGTAAGTTTGCACCGCTCCATTGAAGCCAATGGGCCAGATCCCCACCTGTTATAAATCAGTGTCACTCTCTTGCTGTCAGTGATGCTTTCCTGCTTTAAACCAGCGGAGGATCTGGCCCAGACTGTTGCAATGGTGATGGATCAGTGACGAGATCAAAATCTACCCTTTTTGATTTTGTTCAGCTAAGGGACTGGTCGTGGCCTGAGGATATTTGATAACTGCCTCTTATATGGGGATTGTGGGAGGTTTTAAAAAAAGAAACGTAATAAAGAACCTTTGTATGGCTGCAGATCCAGGCTTTGTGACTTGTCCTGAGCGGCATTTGTTTGCCGAGAATAGGCCTTCTAATCTATTCCAGTTGGGGGACTAGGTGTGCAAAGGAAGGCTACAACCATGCAAAGGGAGGCAGGCAGCATTGAGCAAGAAAGCTGGGATCCCAGGGAAGGGAAGTGCCCATCCAGTGACAGTCATGGGGTTCCCCACTACGGAGGCGAGTCCCGCAACACTGACGCATGTGCAGCTCCCGAGTTATGTAATTTGAGTATTTCCCGCAATAAAATGCATCCACGCCAAAGTCAAGTCCAAAATGCATCTCAGCGTTGCACCTGGATCTCAGAGCGACGGGGTCTATAAAAGGACACTCTTGCCCACAAGTAAGCATCCCTGGCCCACTTTTCCCCCCAGCCCCTGCCAATAACAGCCCAGGGGAAGTTGGAAAGCTAGGAAGAGGCTTTGCAATCTGCCCTTAAGAAGGGGTGGGATATGTGTGTTTGTCTCTCTCTCTCTCTCTCACAGACACTCCTCTCCTAGTGTCTTGTGTCTGTATCAAGAATGGAGGAGCTCTGATTTATGGGCCCGATCCTGCAAGCCTTTCTTTGCTCATCTGGCTGGCTCTGGCAGGGTGCTTGTGGGAGGGAAGGCTCCTGGCAGAGGGAAAAAGGGTTTTCAGGATCAGAACCGCTGCCTGGATCCTCTGATCTCCATGGAAGTAGGAAGGGGGATTTCTAGAACGACAGCCTAATGCTTTGCTGTTCTGTGACTTTCACCTAGGATGGCAAAGCGCATCCCAAAGACAATGTAACAACTCCTTCCCCCGACTCAATAAATGATAAAAAGCCCAGGCCTGGGCAGAGGGTGGCAGCGCCCATTAGCATCAGGCGAGCAAACAGGGGAATGAGGGCAGGGGACACGTGGCTGAAGGTCGCGCAGTGAGTCAGGGACAGACTCACTGCGAACAGACCCGAGGCAGCGAGATTCCAAATCGCCTCTGTTATTCCCCCTAACCTGTGTTCTCCTGACAGCTGGGAGTAAAACCCAGGACTCATGCCTCCGCCTGCCCCATTAGCCCACTCCCCACTAAAGCGAGGTTTGGAATGATACAGACGCTGAAAGCACAGCTGTGCCGTCTCTCGTCGGCAATGAAAAGAAAGGGCATGGAGTTTTTCGCTTTCAGGGTCAGGGCTGCTCTGCCCTTACCAGTTGTTGCGTGACCTTGGCCAAGCCACTTCCATCTTTGGGCCTCAGTTTCCCCATCAGTACAATGCAAGATAATCCCTGCCTAGCCCATGCCCAAAGGGCTCCCAGCTCCTTGGTGGGGAGCTGGTGCAGAAGGGCACCCACTAAAACCAAGAGGCAGCACAGAGCAGTCTCAGTCCGTTGCATGTCCTCAGACCCCATTTAAAGGATCATTAACGAGGTGCCATCTGTGTCTGGAGATAGAGAACAGAAATGTGCTGAGCCAAGCTGGAGCCGCGTTTATACAGGGCAGGAAACCAGTGGCAGTGCCTTCGCCCAGTGGGGGCTTTTCCAATTAACTTGATTGCAGAGGGGCCAAGAATTGCGTCTAAGGCACAGAGTTTATTATATAACGTGACCGAGCAGCTGCAGGACCCACAGCAGATGCATTTAACCGGCTGTCGTTGCACGGGCATTTCAGTTGTGGAAGGCAATGCTGTTCAAAAGCTCAAAGGCTCTGGATTGAGACTCAGGAAACCTGGATTCTATTCCCAGCTCTGCCACTGATCTGCTGAGTGACCTAAGGCAAGTCACTTCCCTCCTCTGTGCCTCAGTTTCCCCTTTGCGTGTGTTGCCTGTGGTATAAATCTTTGGGGTGGGGACTGTCTCTCACTATGTGTCCTGATCTCAGTTGGGCCTTCTAGGTGCTACTCTAATACAAAGCTAGAACAAGCGTATGGAGGGAGTGCTGTGTGCTAGGGAGAGTGCACAACTGGGCGTCAGGATTCCTGGTTCTCGTCTTGCCTTAAGGAGGGTGTGTGGCCTAAAGATTAAGTCACAGGGATGTCAGTCGGACTCTTGGCCTCTAGCCCCAGCTCAGCACTTGGGCAATTTGAAGACTTCAATAACTCAGACATAGGTTAGGAGTTTGTTATAGAAGTGGATGGGTAGGATTCTGTGGCCTGCTTTGTGCAGGAGGTCAGACTAGATGATCATATTGGTCCCTTCTGACCTTAAAGTCTATGAGTCTATAAGTCACTTCCCTGCTCTGTGCCTCAGTTTCCCCACTGGTAAAATGCAGATAGTGAGTTCTGCTTAGCTTCTGTGGTGACCGGCACCATGTAACTGCAGAGCACAATGATCGTCTGCTATGAATAACTCTGGAGTGGTTGCCTTGTTGCAAATGCTTCCTTGTTCCATGCAATGCTCTGGACCTAAGGCCCGTTGCTGAGTGGATAATCAGCTGTTCTAGCACATCCATCAAACAGCATTTAATAAAAGCCAATCCTGAGGTGGGAACTCAGTGCCAGTGCCAGACAACGTGTGACATACGGGAACACGGTGAGGCTCTTTGTCTCCCTCTAGTGACTGGACCATATAGAGCAGTTTGAGTCAGTTACAGTCTTAAGGTGACTGCACCTGGCCCTTTAGTGCGGGCAGTAGGGGCTGGGGATTTGAGCTCCCAGGTGCAATCCACACAAGCCGGGGTTTTGTTACAAGTGATGGCTTATATGCAACTGCTGTTATGCAGCATCGTGCATTTGAAGGTTCCCCATGCTTTGCAGTTTGCCTGGTGATTTATGCTGAGAAGGCAAGAGAATGGATCATACCCTTGCAGATCCTGAGGGCTGGGGCTGTGGTTCATCTCTGTACGCTGCAGGGGACGCTGCCAGAACCCTGCAGTGAGTTTCTGTTTGCCATCAATCTCTACCCTACAGACACATCCCTGAAAGATCAGAGAGCTGGCCTCCCACCAGCCCCGTCCCCATCCACCCACCATGGCCCTGACAGCCACTGGCTTGATAGGCCCCTCGCACAGCATGGGTGACATCAAGCCCTGCTGAGCTTGGCTGTGCTGGGATTAAAGAGCTGAATCCCTGCGCTCCCCTCTGGCCCCTGCTGTGACAGGGCCGGAGCTGAGCCAAGAGGCGAAGGCCTGACCTCTGCCATCACATACCCTGGTGTTGAGTGGCTCCCATGAGTTCAACAGCCAAATCCAGCCCAAAGTCCATGGTGAGGGGAGCAGCCAGCAGGAAGAAGAGAGGTGAGGGGGATTTTCCATCTCACAGAGGTTCCCAGCTTGGGGGTCACAACCCCCACCCTCCCCAGACTGGATCCCGGCCAGATCCTGGCTTGATGGGTAGATGATCTCAGTGCACGCGAGGTCATGCTGATGCTTTTCGAAATGGCATTCCCTGTGCATGAGGCTGGACAAGGCCACATCTGGTTTGGCTGGCAGCAGACAGAGACTATGTCACAGAAGAACAGGACTGGCTGGCTTATCCCCAGACAAATGGCCAGCCACATGCATGTGGATTTTGCTGGCTTTAGAACCCCCGGCACCAGTGGCGATGGAACAGGTTTTATAGTGGGAGCGCTGAGGGCGGAAACCATGTATTTGAGGTGTTGTTACTACTTCCAGCCAGGGGTGCGGCAGCAGCCCGGGTTCCAGCACCTGTGCCCTGAAGCAGGCAGCCCACCAGAACCGCTTGGAAAGGCTGTTACCGAACGCAGTGGCTGGTGATCATCCTGCGTGGCTTTGGGATGGCTGGGAGCCCCCAGCCCTGGAGAGAGGCCGGAGCTGGGGCAAACAACTGTCGCTCGGGAATTGTTTCCTAAGAGGCAGTGTGCAAAAGGTGCCCAATAGAAGCAGACAGCCAATTAATCTCCCCCTCATTTCAGAAACGTTAAGGAAGAAATAGTCCAGCGGCTGCCTTTGGGTCGTGGCTGACAGCGCAGGCATGGAGCACTCCCATCCCGAAGACAAATTGCAGGCCCATCGCACTTAGAAAAAGCAAACCAAAAGGCAAAAAGAATTATCAGCAGAGGAAAATATTGCATTTGAGACTGTCCTCTGCCAGCAACCCCACCGGCCCCCTGTATTCCTTTAGCACAAGTGCGGGCATCGGGACACATGCGTTCTGTTCCAGCCACCGAGAGGGGAGTGGTGTGTAGTGGTCAGAACAGGGGATTGGGAGTTAGGATTCCTGGGTTCTATTCCTGGCCCGGGAAGGGGAGGGTAATGTGTTCGAGCAGAGGGGAGAGGGCACCTAGGTTCTACTCCCAACTAGGATTCGCTGAGTGACATGGAAAGAAAAGGTGGGTGAGAGAATATCTTGGATTGGCCTATCTTCTCTTGGTGGAAGAGGTTGATATGATTGAATTTTCTCGCCTCTCCAAACTTACCCCAGAGCGATTCTTCAACTCAGAAGAACAGGGGAGAAAATCAAATGATTCCAACCTCACTCGCTCCAATACAAGATATTCCGTCCCCCAGCCTTGTCTCTCTCGTACCCTGGGACCAACATGGCTACACCAACTCTGCAGACAACAACATGCGACTTTGAGAAGGTCACTTCTGGCAAAGGTTTTATCCCCCAGCTGCAGCCGTAGTAAGACAGACCTTGGATACTCTTTACAAGCTTTATTTGTATAACTATATTGGTTAGGAAGGGTTGATTTTTACCTGAAATAATTCTACAGGTGAGAGCCCTTGTGTGGACATATACGGATACAGCTTATTCCCTGCCCTGTATGCGAATGGTTATGTGCTATGTGTGCATTCACACTAGGGTCTTTGTACCACTTTAATTAGACTGCATGCAGTGCTATTTTCTAGTGTAGACAAGGCCTGCATGTCTCTGGGTCTCTGCTTTCTCATCTGTAAAGTGGTGGAAATAGAGCTGGCTGAGAATTTTAGACCCAAACTTTCTTTTCTGGGTGAAAGATGAAGATCTGGATCAGCTGAAACATTTCACAAATTTGCACTGAGTTTGGCGAACCATTTTGGTTTAAAAAAAAGTCAAAACACTTTGAATGTTTTCTTAACAAAAAAAATTTGACTTTTTGATTCAAAATTTTCTTTAAAAACATTTTCAAAATAAAAGGGAAAAGAAGCTGGAAACTGAATGACTTTTTTTCAACTTTTTGATTTGCCAAAAATTCCCCAAAATGTTGGTTTTGGGTCATCCCAAAATGATTTTTTCCCCCGGGACTCCTAGCGAGGCAAAAAATCCATGATTTGTGCAGCAGTAAGTGATGATAATACTTATCTACCATCACAGCCTTAAATTGCACCTGGCATGAGGAAAGAATAATAGAGAGTTCCTGCAAATTAGACCATCCTTTCTCCTTTGATGGAGGACAGAAAGGATCAGCCGGACGGAGGAGTTATTTGTTTTATTACTGACGTTTTCTGTTGAAGCTGAATGATTCAAGAGGTTGAAGTAGCGTTTGTGAGGCCAGGTCTGGGCTGGACCCTCATAAAGCTGAGCAGACATTTTCTCCGCAGACCATTTCAGTTTTGACAAAAACCAAAGTTTTTCCTTTTGGAAAAATGTTCATGCAGCTAATTCCTGCCAGCTCTGACTCTGAGCAGAGAAGTTAGCTACAAAGCTCCATCCTGGGATGGGGAATCCTGGGGTCAGAGAGCCGCCCCAGCCACCCAGGACCTGGACACTTACCCCAAATTTGCAGTTTCTCATTTTCAGCTCTCACAGGAGAGTTTGCACATTATTGCGGGGAAAGAGGAGTGTCAGGGAGGTACCACCCTGATGCTCATAGTAATGGGAACCCAGCCTCTTACCTGACTGCCCCAGACAGGGCCTGCTTCTTCCTTCCTGTCCTCACAACTGAAGCAGTTACATGGCCCATCACACCCTCTCTGCTCCACATAGTTTATCAGATTTTCTCCTCTCCCTCAGTTTAGCCTGGGCACCGTCTCTGAACCTTTCTCTGGTGTCTGCTGCAGAAAAATCCCTGCAGATGCTAATGCCACCTCTTCAACCTTGTCACGTCACAGCTCAGAGAGCACTTAGCTGTGGCAGAAGAAATGGTGATGAGGGGGTAGGGATTACAGTCCTCAAAAATATCATGTCTCTGCTAGTGAAGTTCATGCTCTGTCAGGGCCCGATCCTGCTCGTCTGAGTCACAGGGAGCTGGAGCCATTTGCCTGGGAATGGATCCAGTGATTATGGAACTGGGACTCTGCCAGGAGAAGGGCCCACTTTACATATGGGGAAACCGAGGCAAGCAGAGGTGAGGGAGGTGACTTGCCCAAAGTCACAGGGGAACTCAGTGCAAAGCTGAAATTAGAACCCAGGAGTCCTGGTCCCCCCCCTTCTAACCACTAGACTACCCTCCCTCCAAACGTTGGGGACAGAACCCAGGAGTCCTCTTTCACTTGAGCTCTAACCAGCATCCTGACGTGGGGGCAGGGGGGACTTTCTGTTCTGATATCCATGGGCGTGAGGGACACTTTTCAGGGATACTGGCTGAGTCTGTGGTCCCAGCTTTGCCTGTGGAGTGTAACATTTCACAGCCTGTGTCTATTTTTTTCCCCAATCCCAAGCCCTATTTTTAAAACTGGCACGTTGGAAAGTTTGACTTTTATATTTAGCCAAAGTTCCATCCCGTGCTTACTCCCCGAGCTCTGTCGCTGTCTTTGGTGCCCAGAGGCTGCTGAGAATATTATTTCAGCCCAAATATTTGTCCACTAAATCAGGTGCACAATTACGGTAATGACTCTGGACGAGCGCTCTCTATTTTTAATGCCTGCTCTTGGTGTGTGCCATGCAGGGAATCATGCGGAATGCCGCTGAACAGTTAAGAAAAACCAACCCCTCCAAGTAATTCCCACCACGCCCACAGCTGGCGTGAGACCATATCAGATCAGGGTTTTGTAAGAGACCTCAGCTCTTGATCCTTTTAGAAAACGATTTTCGAATTAGTAATAATTCCGTTTGTGTATTTCATTGCTGGTTCATTTCTATAACGACTCAGGCTCTGTGCTTTGGGCAGGGGCTGTCTTGCAGTTTTGTTTGTACAGCACCAAGCGCGATTGGATTCTGGGATGTGACAAATAAATAACAGCAATATTAATCAAATTACGTAGTGAGCGAAATGCAAACTGCCCCTTTAAGAAGAAGGAGGGGGCACTTGGCGCAAGGCCTTTCCGGGGGCCAGTGGGCAGGGTGTACTGCTGTGGTGAGTGGCTGGCACGGAGCTGGGGGATGAGGACTCAGCTTCACTACTGAAGTCTGCGGAGCTTTGCTGCTTTGCACTAGCTTTGGGGCCGGACGACTCAGGGGTTGGCAATGTGCTACGGAGCCTTTCACTGCGACATCGCGGGTTCAAATCCAGGCTGGGCTGGTAGGGGGCAAAAGCCATCTCCAGCTAAAACCTTTTTGGGCAGCCCCTGGGGCAGTGAGTTTGACAGGACTCAGCCCACAAGTCGGGGAGTGCTGCTGACATTCTGGAAAGCTGCTGGCAGGGTTAAAGAGGTCAGGCTGGGCTCACTTTTGCACCCTGCAGGCTGGGCCTGGGTGGGGGCAGCGGTCCCTGTATCCTAGGGATGAGGGAGGATCACGCCAGGGGCCGGTTAGCAGGGGGAGCTTGTGGTCCATGCCACGCACTCCTGTGGCTGGACAGAAGCCAGGATGTCCATCTGGCACCTCGTCCCAGCTCCAGGGGGCTAGTGCGGCTGCCACCTCTTCATCCACTGGGGGTAACCCCAGCGAACAGAGCGAGAGCTGGTGAAGGGCTACGAGCATCGGCCAGGCAGGTTGGACCCAAGTGATTGCTGGAAAGAAAGGGTGGAGGCTGCTCTGAACTAGGGCTCTGGGAAAGGGATTGGGGAGGGGGAGACACTGTGGGTTGAAAGAACAGGAGTACTTGTGGCACCTTAGAGACCAACAAATTTATTAGTTAGTTCTGCAGTCGGTGAAGTGAGCTGTAGCCCACGAAAGCTTATGCTCAAATAAATTTATTAGTCTCTAAGGTGCCACAAGGACTCCTGTTCTTTTTGCAGATATAGACTAACACGGCTGCTGCTCTAAAAACTGTGGGTTGAGGTGAGCGAGGAGCATGTGATGGAGCAGGTGGATTTGGGTAAGGGCCAGCTAACTCCCGCTGAGCAGAAGAGTGGGGATCTCATTTGGAGCAGCTCAGCCTTCTGCTCCTACAGTGGCTTTCATCTGGGAAACGGAGGCCAATGCCGATTCCAAAGTGTCACCCACAGCGCCCTCTCCCACCACGCTGGGGCCTCGGGGTCCACACTGGCTTAGAAGTGAGATCTACTGAGTCCCCACAGTGTCCCTTAGCGCCACGCAGGACCAGTGGGGTCAGTGCTGAGTCACCAGCACGCAGCCTGTGTCACCTGTGGCTGTTTTGCACCCTGGCCTGACCCTGCTTAGCTTGGGAGGTCTGCCGGCGATCACAGCTGGAGATGGGGTCACTGGAGAAGACACCTCTCCTGAGCAAGTGTGTTCTGCTGTCTCATGTGCTGGGGAGGGCAAACTGGGCCTGGGGAGACAGAAAGCAAGAGAGGTTTCCTGGCACCGATTCCTCATGGGCATGGAGCCGCTGACTGCATCCAAACCCCCGTCCCCCTGGCACCAACAAAATGCCGTCTCTTTCTTTTCTGCTGCTCTCTCTCTCCTTTCCATGTGGAGGGCAGGGGCTTTCTCGCTCGCCTTCTGCGCTCTCCTCATGGCCCGTGAATGCTGATGAGAGTATTGCTGAGCCTCTCCCTGGCCACGGTTCGCTGTCTGCTCTATCTCATAGCATGTGGATTTTGAAGTATTTGCTTTTACAAGGGTGCCTCTGATGGACCGCGAGGGAGGTGACGTGAACTAGGTTTGAACATCAAATGGGTTTCTTCCTTTTACAGCCGAAGCCTGGGGTCTTTGCATCTCCCAGAGACTAAAGAGGCCATAAGTGGAGAAGACAGAGAGGATACCTGTCTATGCTGAGGTTTAGCAGAGGGGTGTAGGGGGATGTATGCACAAATGTGTATGAGATTGGCCCCAGGCTCATGTGTGCCCGTGTGTGACCAATATGTGTGTGAGATCAGAACCGGGCCGGGGTGTGTGACCACCGCTAGGTCTCTGGGACCCTGTGTGCACAGGGCCGGATCAACACACAGATAAACTAGGCATGTGTCTAGGTCCCAAATTTGGGTCGAATGGGGGGCAAAATATGGGGAGGGGGCGGTTGTTTTTTTAAACTGCTCCTGTAGTTATTTCTGTCGTCTGCCCCCGGCTCGCAGGCAGCCTGCCCTTTGTCACTGGCAAGCGCGCCACAGAACATCCCGAATTTCCTGTGCTCTGTAATTCAGCGTGTCTAGGGGCTCTGTATGCAGGAGCATCAGTTCCCCTGCGGTCTCTCCCAGTGTCAGATTCCAAGGCAGCATGACAGGGTAATTTTTGCTTGATTTCCTCCTTCCCCCTCGTTTAAAGCGACTCCGCTACCCAGCCCTGTAATTACCCCGACAGTGCTGCATGGAGGGTGGGGTTCCACTGGCAGTGTTCTGGCGGCAGGCAGGGGGAGAGCAGCGTGCCGGGGGTGTGAATGCTGGGGCTGTAATTATCCCAGGCAGCCATGTCACTCCCACTTGGCTGGAAGGAGGTCACTGCCTCCAGAGGGCTCTGGGGGGAGCAGACCCCTGGGGCAGCGCTCGGCAGGTCTGGGTGGGTGCAGGCAGACAGACTGGTACCTTGGCTCCTTGCTGCCTGCCCACTAGGGCTAACTGCTGCTTGAGTTGCAAGTGGGAATGAGAGAAAGGGAAAACCTACACTTGCCTAATGTGTGTGTGTGCGCAGTTGTTTGCACCCATCTCTGTGTGTGTTACCGTGTGCATCTACAGCAGCGTCTGTGTGTGAGAATGCATGTGATTACAAGCTGTGTATGCGTGAGAGAGAGCATGTGTGTATGATTTTGAGTGTGTGCATCATCTGCATTGTGTCAGATGGCATGTGTGCACCTCTACGCTGGAAACTAGAGCCAGCAACTTTTTTCGACCGCAACTTCTATTTTTTTTCAGTGCAAAATGCAGGTTCGGCGACTCCGGAATGTTTTGTGAATTTGCCAAATGGTTTCAGTGGAAAAGAAACCTTAAACAATATCTGCAAAACTCCAAATGCTGCAATTTGATGATTCAAAATGACTTTCTGTTCTGAAGTTTCCTTTGCTGTGGTTAAAAAATCAAAAGCATTTTAAAATGCTCAAAATGAAAGCAAAACATTTTGTTCAACCCAAAGCAATGATCCTTTTACTTTCAATTTGTCAAAAAATGTAAAACTTTTCCAGGGCCGCCCAGAGGATTCAGGGGCCCTGGGGCAAAGCGGGGGAGCTGCGGTGCTTTTACTCACCCAGCGGCATTTCGGCAGCGGGGGGCCCCTCAGTTGCTCCACATCTTCGGCAGCACTGAATGGCCCCCCTGCCGAAATGTTGCCCAAGACCCAGAATGACTGAAGGGCCCCCCTGCTGCCGAAATGCCGGCCAAAGACCCGGACTGCCACCAGGCCAGGGTTCGCAGAGCCCCTGCGGGGCCCGGGGCAAATTGCCCCACTTGCCCCCTCCCGGGGCAGGCCTGAACTTTTCATTTGCAGTTTGCCCCCAAATGATTTTTTCCCCCATTCTTTTTCGGCATTGCCAGTGAAGCGAGAAATCCATCAGGCACACGATGCTAGTGGGAACGACACTGAGGTATTACCCCATTCTCCTGGGGTAGGAGTTTCTGGCCCAGGGAAAATCTGATCTACCCCACCCTTTGGGGCCTGCTTTGCTGTCTCTGAACCCACCTCCTGTGCTTTAATCAACTTCTCTGTAACTGCCATCCTGTGTTTGTCTCATCTCAGGTCCTTCGGAGACAAGTCTTAGGTCCGTTCCCCTCGGCCCCCAAACCCTGGGCCAGAACAGAACATTTCCGCTCCTGCTGGTTCCCTTGACTTTGTTCTTGTGATCCTTGTTCATTATTTTCTGTTCAGATAAGCAGTGTAGCTCTCAAGGGCCCTGGAGAAATGAGTCTCCAAGCTCTGGACAGAGAGGAGACTTTGTTCCATCTGCCACCTGGTGGCAAGAAACTGGGGAGAGCGAATTTACCAGGGAGTTCTTGGCTGGAGTAATCCCATGCCAGCCAGGTGTGAAGTGGGGATGCTCTCAGAGCCCTCCTGTCACACTGCTGGGTCTTCTCTGCTAAGCCGAGCCAGTCCTGGTTAGTAGTTGGGTGGGAGACCAACATGGAAAATGCAAGTGGTGCAGGAGCTCCTGGTGTCGAAGGATTGCTCCGGAATTGTTGCTATGCATCTTCAAATGATGCCTTTCAGATGAACTGTGCAGCCAACCCGCTGTCATGAAGGATTCCTGTTGCTCTCTTTAAGCAGATGGTGCGCTGCACCCTAGAGGTGGCTGCATTTCAATGGTCGGTGGCGGGATCCCTATATGTCTGCTTTGGGGTGACAGCACTGGGTCAGGGCTGCACCTACTGTGGGGTTGTTCTCTGGAGATGAGTTCCTCCACACAGTGGTTTGTGCAGAGCTTGAAAGAAGCATAGTGCTATAGAAGGGCTAAATATTATCACTTATTCAGACTCGGGTTGCTGCTTCTTTCACTAGATCAGTCACCCTCCAGGAGCTGCGGCGCCTCTGATGCCCCAGCCAGCTCTCACACACAGATCCACGGGTGACGTGAGCCATCTCTCTCTGTGCCAATGCTCACCCACTCCAGAGTCAACAGCCAGGCAGTACCAGTCGGCCCAGAATCTCCTGGGGTGATGGGGTCTCAAGGTCGAAGGAGGACACAGCCACCCATGGTCTTTGCGCCTAGGAGGCTCTCGGAACTATGGGGGAGACTCCCCACATTTTGTCTGTTGTCACATGGGGCTGCGGTTTTGTTGATGTGGCATTACCCAACTCACCCCGTCCTTAGCCTCCCTGTTGAGATTGCAAACAAGGACCTCTGTTAGGACATTAGCCTTCAAAACTCATGCCCGAGGAGCTGAAGCGAGACCCTCTGATTTGCCCCTCATGGCCACAAGATGGGATGGACTTTGGAGACTGGGCTGGATTTGCTGTCCCCCCCCCCCACCAGCTGGCTGCCACCCCCCTGCCAAAGCTAGTAGCATTGTTCCCCGTCACCCCAGGCGTCTGCAGGCTTGTTCTGGTCTCTCGACGGGCTCTCTGAGGTGTCCCCAGGGACAGCCTGATCTGGGCCTCCTCCATAGCCCGTGGACAGCATCAGGACTCCCATTGATTTTGGTGGGCTTTGAACCCAGTGCAGGGAGAGCAGGGCTCTGTTTGGTGGTGCGGTTCTAAGGGTATCCAGGAGCAGAGCAGAGCCCAGTGCTGCTGTTGGAGATCTCAGCGGCTGCTTTAGAGGATGGAGCTTCTCACTTGCCCACGTGCTTGGAAATGCAATGAGAAGCCATCCCTCGCAGGACCTTTCCCCGCTGCACGTGGGCCAAGCAGGGGGTGGATTATGGTGCTCAGCACCATGTCTGTCCCCTCTCTCTGTCTGCCCAGTAGAGCCCCCCAGCCCTGCTGCATTGAGGATCCAACAACTTTTTAGAAAGAGGGCTTTGATTTTCGAGCTCATCTTCAGTGCTTCAGGCTAGTGACAGTGCAGGCTCCTTCGAGCCCGATCGAAAGGCTTTTCATGTGACTGCTAGAATGGGAGGGGCCGTTCCACAAAGCTGGAAGGTGGCAAATTGACGTCTGGCAAAATAAGGTGTTTTTCCATCCAGGGTGCAATGAACCAGTGGACATGGCAGCATTGGGGCTAACAGCGTAGCAGCAAAGAAACGTGTAGAGAGACTAGCCAGCATTACAGCCAGCAAGTTATGAAAAATAAATTTCTTAGAGCTTTGGAAGGGCTAGAAACCTTCATGCTTCAGCGCATGAGCCCCAATCTTTAATAGGGGTCAGGAGGGAAATTGCCCTGGGAGACGGTTATCCCAACAGTGCCTCCTGCAGGATTTTTCTCTCTGACACCAGTTGCTGCTGGCTAATGTAGGGGACAGGCTAGATATAGAAATGTCTGGGAACGTTTTTACATCCAAAAAAGCTGATTTGTCAAAACCAAAACTGTTCACGGGAACGGGGAAGTTTGACCTAATCTCATTGGGGGAATAAGTTTCAAAATAGTTGAAATGGGATGTTTGGCCATTTTCCAACTGAACCATTTCGGGTTTTGGTTTATAATGGCTTTTGTTTAAAAAAAAAAACAAGAATTCTTTTAAGTATAAATTAAGTAAAATTTTGAAACAAAAAGTCAAAATCAAAATGAAATATGTAGAAACGATCAAGACAAAGCATTTTGATTGGCCCACTCTAATGTTTGACTATCAGTTTGTGAAAACATTTGAGATTTTGACTTTGTCCTGATTCAGGACAAAATCTCAAAAATTCTCCTGGGTTGGGAAAATAATTTCCTCCTCTACACTAGCTAGATGGGCCCACAGTCCAACCCATTGTTGTAGTTCCTATGACTATATAGCCTTGTGTATGTACGTACACACACACACGTGTGTATATACACACACATACACACACACACCCTTTCCTCCTGTCTTCCTGCCCTGGCTCCATTGTGAGCAGAGAACTCGGAAGTCACGTTGCCTTGGACAGTGATGGTATAACAACCCCCTGCCAACTATACTAAGCCCAAACAGAGTCGTTTCACTGGTGACCCTGCCTCAAAGCTGGAGCAGAAGGTGGCTTTCTCTATCGGCCTCGCTGCCCTGGCTCCAGAGCGGGATGAGGCGTTATTCCAGATCTGCTGCGGGTGCTCTGTTTTGACATGCAGGCACTTGGCTAACAGATGAGAGATTCATTTCCCAACCCATGCCAGATGCAGGTCATTAATCAGCGCCGGGGAAAGGCCTGTTCGCCAGCCAGCGAGATGGCTCCACACAGCTCAGGAAAAATCAAAGTCTTATTAGAGAGGCCCAGACAGATCTGTCCACCCCCCACTTGCTGCTGCAGCCGTTCCCTTCCCAGACTCTGAAATGCTGGGTCCCTGGACACCAAAGCAGTGGTGGGCCAAGGAAGGGGTGTGAGGGAGGGTAGCCTGTTCCTCACACTGTGATTCTGCCAGTGCTCAGTGCTAAGCAGGGTCGGATGGGAGACCAGCAGGAGCTACCAAGCTTTGGGACGCTGTGTCGGTCAGTAATCCCGGATGGTTGTTTTTGACACTGTCACCTAGGTGAGTCACTGGGGGAGGGGGCTTTGTTCTGAGCGAGCGGCCCAGCTCTTGTGGATCTGCAGATCTCTGGTCCGTGGATCGCAGATCGGATGCGGATACACATTGTGAATCTGCCCAGGGCTCTGCTAGTGGGCGCTGGCTTTTAGATGAGATTTGAAACTGACCATTCAAGCCCCAAGGTGGTCTCAGCGTATGCACGGCGTGCCTCGGGTGGCACATGGCCAGTATTCATGACCGAATTCGGTCCGCTGGTTGGATCATTAGCGTCCCTGGCCCAGCCCGGGTACTGACTGGGAGCGCGATATAACCTGCCTCTGTCCAACCCCCACCTAGGGATTGTTGCAGCTGTACATGGAATTCTTCACTTCCTGTTGCTGTGAGTTGTTATGTGGTTAGTGCACTTCGCCGTAGAGGTGGCCGCATTTCCACGCTGGTCGAAGGAATCCCCGTGCAGAGCTAAAGTTTGTAAAACCCTTGTGGGAACCTTTGGGATCAAAGTATTTTAACCAGCTGAGTTGTTTGTTTGTTGACTTTTTTGTGGGCGTCTCTGGGCATATTCAGAGGTGAGAGCAGGGACTGGCAGTCAGGACTCCTGGGTTCTATTCCCAGCTCTGGGAACGGAGTGTTTTCTAGTGAATAGATCAGCTAACTGTGTCCCCTAGCATGTGCACCTGTATTCCAAGGGGCTGCTGAATTCTTTCTTTCGTTCTCTACTTTTTGTAGCATGCCCATCACCACAGCATCTGAGCTGTATTACGCCCCTTCCCATGCCTGCATTGTCCTCTCCTCCCGGCCTACTGCCCCGGGGGTAAATTTCACCCTGCAATGGTCCCAAGGGTGGGTGGGGCTGGACAGACAAGCCCCTCACCTCTGTATAGACCCTTGCAGCCCAGCATGGTCCCTGCCTCTGGGCCTCCCCGTCCATTTGCTAATGGAGCCTTTGTCCTCATGCTTGGTTGCCGTCCACAGCTCTGCATCTTGGTAATGTCGGGGGTCTCTCTGCCTTATGGGTGGGTGCCACGGCCTGCCTTCTCGTAGCTGCCAGGGGACCAGGGTTCAAGAGCAGCCTGGGGGGGCGGTTTAGAGCCACACGCCCTGCTCAGGCAGGCCCCATGGATCACCTCCCAATGCGGGCCCCATGGATCACCTCCCAGTGCTTGCTCTTAGCAGTCATGGTCTGGGGTTTGAGACCAGCCCAGGGCCTGCCCTCCCTTCGCTGTCCATGCCGTGCGTCTGTGATGCTAGAGAAGTAACACAGACTAATAATAACTAGCCCCCCGCACCACCTTTAGCTCAAATCCTGCTTTGTAGAATGGAGGCTGCAGGCCCGGGGGACTTGGACTGAGAAGGGAGCGAGCTCTCCCCTTCCCCCCCTCGTCTTTCTAACCCCATCTCCGTCTCCTCCCAGGTAAATGCGGATGCCCAGGTTCTGAATCATGCTGGATCCAAGACAGCATTCAGCGAGCTCAACCCCTTCACCGAGATAGCCATGAACAGCTGCAAGTACAATGGAGGCGTAGTCCGACCCCTGAGCACCTCCCAGCACAACCTCCACGAACTGGGAGCCGAGACCCAGCCCCTGCAGACCCTCCACAGCTCGGGTCTGGAGGTGGTGGTCTCCAAAACCGAGCAGGCCAAGGATACGAACTTGCAGGCGGAAGAGGAGGCGGCGGCGCGCTCCCGGAGCCAGAAGAAGAACCAGAACGTCGGGTACCGGCTGGGCCACCGGCGGGCGCTCTTCGAGAAGCGCAAACGCCTGAGCGACTACGCCTTGATTTTCGGGATGTTCGGCATCGTCGTCATGGTGACGGAGACGGAGCTCTCCTGGGGCGTCTACACCAAGGTAGGGACCGCGGCTTGTCTTGAAGCCGAAAGGCTGGGGACCGGGGGGACAGATGCGCATGGCTCAGAAAGGGGCTGGTGCAAGTCCTGGGTACCGCATAAGTCCCACTCACGCCCTGTGGGGGTCCAGGTCTGTATGTCGCCCTTGGAAAGCAAAGGATCCTGGGAGTCCCAGCCCTGGAGCATAAGTGGAACTTTTATCTGGTACCCTAGGTCTCACGTGGGCAGGGGCTGGCAGCCGTATGAGTGCAAGACAGCTGTGTGCGTACAGCACCTTGCACACCAGGCATCCGAGTACCACCGTAACACACGTAAGGGATAAAGAACGTGTGTGCGAGAGACAGAGAGAGAGGGCCTGCCCGCATGTTTGAACGTCGGCTTGCTCTGGGGGTGTGCACACGCGGGTGTGCCAGACTGTGGTGTGGGTGCGGCTGGAGAAAGGAGGATGCGTTTAAATGTATGTCCCAGTGTCTATGTATGTGTGCGTGCACTGATGCAGGGATACGTGCACAGACCCATCTCTGTGCGTGTGCATGTTCTCTGTGTGCGCCCCCTCCCCCTCCCTGTGTGTCTGTGTTTGCACCGACCCAGCTATGGCTCTCCTCTCCCAAGCTGCCCTGAGGATTAATGGACCCTGCCCATCGCTGCGACGTTTGATGCCAATGGGCGCTTTGTGCTGACTGTGTGAACAGTCCTGGTTCAGCAAGATGCTTTATCATTCTTGCTCTGCTGGCTTCTCTCAGGGCTGATGAATCATCCCCCAATCAGCAGGGATGTGGGACCAGATAGAATAGTTCATGCAAACACCCGTCTGTCCCCTGCACGCTGTCCTGCAGTCCCCCTGTCGGCTGCACATTTTCCACGTGGGTAGGGTTTGTCTCTGACTGCAGAGCCCCAGATCTTGCCGATACAGAAGCTGGCATGCACATCTGTCACCGGAGAGCCAGCAGACTTCTGTGCAAGGCCCCGGGGATCAGAACAGGTCCTCGGGCTGGTAACATCCATGTGTCAAATGCATCCCTGGATGGAACTGATCATGTGGCATATGCTCCCCTCAGCCACACTGGAGGCAGCCTCTTAGGGGCAAGTGTAACCCCCCAGAATCGGTTGGGATCTCGAGAGAGGAAGCCTGTTCAGGGGCTAACGCTCAGGGTTGGATTCTGGAGAGCTGGGTTCCATTCCTGGCCCTGCCCCAACCTCCTGGGTGTCCTTGGGCGTGTCTCAGCATCTCTGTGCCTCATTTTCCCTGTCTGTGAAATAAATGTGGATCCTGATTGGGGGAGCTGGGAGGCTTCGCGGATCATTGCCGAACGCTGGCTGACCGTCGGTAGAGAGGGGAACAGGGTTAGGATTAATCCTTGTATTCGTGCCGGGGGTATGTCCAGGAAGCAGCTGGGAGCGTGAGTCCCAGCTTGGGTAGACATATGCTCCCCAGCTCTGGTGGAGCTTGTTCGCTAAGAATAGCAACGTGGCCATGGCGGCATGAGTAGTCACCCGAGGACAACCCCCTTCGAGGTCCTAGGTACGTAGCAGGGCGGCCAGCCTGAGCCGCTGCCCACACCAGACCATGGCCACGCTGCTCTTTGCAGCACACAAGCTCGATCAGGGCTACCCCGGGCACATCTGCCTGCCCTGGAGAGTCCACCTCTCCGCCGCTGCGTAATTTGCGTCGAGAGGCCAGCAGCCCAGCCTGGAGTTCAGTGCAGGTTTGGCCTGCGAGTGGCTGATGGCCTGCCCAAGGGATAGGCTCTCTCCTGGAGTCGGGGTCCCTGTGGCATGCCAGGTGTCGCCCAGCCATGGTTCGTCCATGCAAAGACAGTGAGTCCTTCCCAACAGCTCGGTACGCGTCTTTCCATAAAGATCTGAGTGTGCATATTGAACGAGCAGAGTCCAGAGCCTCCCTGCCATGGGTCACCTCAGGACCGAAGGAGAAACCACGCCTGACGCTGCTCTTCTCTGTCTCCCTTTCAGGAATCTTCATATTCATTTGCACTGAAATGCCTTATCAGCCTTTCAACCATGATACTTCTGGGCCTCATCATCATGTACCATGCCAGAGAAATCCAGGTGAGCCGCCCACCCTAGCGCTTGGCCCCTTCCGTATTTCGCAGTGGGGGTGGAGTTTGTGCCGTGACCAGGAGTGTGAAATTCTGGGAATCCCATTGCATGTGCTCAAACCAAACCCTCCGCCTTCTTGAGACACGGAGCCGGTGGTCCTCGTGGGAACTTGAGTTTGTCCAAACTGTGGTTCTCAACCTTTCCAGTCGACTGTCCCCCTTTCAGGAGTCTGATTTGTCTTGCATATCCCCAAGTTTCACCTCATTTAAAAATTACTTGCTTATCAGATCAGACGTGAAAATACACGAGTGTCACAGCACACTTCACTTTCTCATTTTTACCATATCATTATAAATCAACTGGAATAGAAATATTGTACTTACATTTCAATGTGATACTTGAGCCTGTTTTTCACTTCTGAGCCTTCTGTGAAGCCAAAGCCCCGGACGGCATGTAACCTGCTTTGCTGAGTCCCCTGTGGCATGAGGCCCTGGGCAACTGCCCTGCTTACCACCCTCTGATGCCGGCCCTGCACTTGTGACCCCCTAAACCCATCCCATGACCCCCCTGGGAGTTGCATACCCCACATTGAGAAATACTGATCTAGATGAGTTGAGTGACCCCTGGCAGACCTGTGTTCCCCAGGGGTATGTGTACCCCAGGTTGAGAACCACTGCAATACAGAAGACACTGATTATCTGTAGCTTTCCTAGAGGTGGCCCTGAGCTGCAAAATTCACACCTGGATCCAAATTTTTCAACCCCTTCCTCCCCCGCAAAGTTCAAAGGGGTTTGGAATGGGCATGCTTTGGGGTTGTCTCTGAGCCCTGCAACTGTGTCAGATCTAAGCAGAGCCGGGTCAGGACGGGCCAGAATTTTTCAGAAGAGCTGCGGGCCAGATTTCCAAGGGCTCAGCACCTGTCGCTGGGCTTGGATTTTCACAAGAACTCAGCTCCCATTTAGGCCCCTGCATAAGGGTCAGATTTTCAAGTAGGGTCAGCGGGTTCCCACTGTGACACTTACCATCAAGTTTTCCCCAGCAGCCAGCACCTAAAGGGCTGGAAATCCGGCCCCGACCTCTTTTAAAAGAATCTGGTGCCCGCAGACCTAACCTGACCCAGCTCAGCTTCTTAGTAGATCCAAGGAACAGGAGGTGCTGCAGGAAGCAGTGCTGGGGAGTCAGTAGGCGGTGCCGTTCATCTGAGGCAGTGCTGATCAACAGGTGAAATCCTGCCTGGGACATGAGAAAATTCATTCTAAAGGCACCACATCACATCTTAAAAAAACATCCTTCCCTGTCTGACGAATTAGCCGGTAGGTTATTAACATTAAAACAAGCTGTATTTGTTTGTTACTATCAAATTATAAGCTATATATGCCGGTCACCTTTTGCTCTTTATTTACTTGTTTCATTTCACTAGCCTGGGACAAAGACAAGATCTCATCAGTGTCATGTTCTAGCAAGAAACCCTGATGTGTGGGTTGCAGATACTGACAGTGTTGGCAACTCTGGTGATTTTTACTGAGTCTTGCACTATGTGGTGTTTTACCATAAAGTACCAGGTGCTGGAGGCAGGTGATGAGAAACTCAGCTTTTCTAAAAAGAGAACAACCCAAAATGTAGTATTTAAAAAAAAATAAAAAATCTCATGATTTTTTGCAATCTGATTCATGATGTTTGAAGGCGTTAGCACTGGTGCATTCCTTCTGTGATTTTTAGGGGGCCTGGGGCAAAATCTGAAATCTAGAACCCTCACCCTTCCAAACAAATTCCTGCTTGTGCGAGGGAGGAGGAATCGGAGAACAAGCTCCCACTGCACTTACCCCACTATCCTGCGGGGTTGAGCCCAGGTTTCCACCCCAGGCATTGCGAGCTGGTATGCAGGGTCACAACACCACTCAGGTATGGCCAAGCCGCTCTTCTGCCAGGATGGGGGAACAGGCAGGCCAAACGTGAATGGCACTGCAATCCCACACACAAGGTCACAACGCCACTTGGCTTGGGGGCCCTCTCAAACTGGGAACCCCTTTTGGCTGCTCCAGTACACGAGCCAGCTAGATGAACATTAACTCAGGTCCATCTACACAAGCTACACTCCCACCCTGTGCCCTCACATGTCAGCGATTTACATGCTGCCCTGGGGCCAATGATCACACCAGGTGCAGAGCAAAGGAAAACCAGACCCAGCAGAGCTCTGCGGAGACCCAGCCTTCCATCCACCCAGAAAGGTTGCACAATTGGAGCTGGAATTGTACTTGATAACAGGGTTTTCTAGCTGGGGTTTGAGAGGAAAACAAAAGTCTCCAGTGTTTAGAGACGGCACCTGGTGCCATGGAGAGATGAGTTGAAGGAGCAGATACAGCAAAAATCAGTAATTTTTTTTTATCCAGGGACTTTCTGACTCTAGCGCCTGGTCCATTTGAAGATGAGCACGGCAAACTCTCTCCTATCTGTGCTGCCTCTAGTTTGCAATCTAGCCCCTTTGGGTAGTAAACCATCCTCCTCCCATTAATGCCTACCGTATCGGCTACACCCGATGTGACTTTGGTCATGTTCTCTTAAGGCAAAGCACCATCCATTCTGCAGAGGCTGAGCTCTGTGCCCCCAAGCAGCTGTTAGGAGAAGTCACAGCATTCATCCTGCAGCAGCAGCATCACCAGGAGAAAGTCAATAGTAATGCTTTAAGAGCTTAGGGAGGTGGATTTTAATGCCTTAATTGAAGGAAAGCGAGCTCTCCCGTTCTGCACAGCAGGAAGAGAGAGGCCGGTCTCAGGTGAGTCCTGCCATCTGGGATGCAGCTCTGTGAATTTGTACAGCTGCTATTTCCTCACCTGCTGTGTATTTAATTTCATTTTGTGGGGACACAGGGAAATATTGATCCACCTAGGAAATCGTGGGTGGAAAATCCTAAAAATTGGCAAGAAGACTCAGTAGTGCTCGAAATCCACGGGATGGCCAACCCCGAACGTTCAAACCTCGTGAGTTCAGCTCCCCAAAATATTGAGATTGGCTTCAAATAACAGTGCTGTGGGCGTGCCGTTCGTTTGCGTTTTGGGTCTTCAGCCTTTGGGGTTACGCACTAGTCACATTTTGAAGGTTTTTTCTGCAGCCACAAGGGTTAGAAATGACCTGCTTTAAAAAAAATAAAAAATACAATTCTGATAAAATCGCCCAATTCCAGAAGCCGGGACGCCAAATACTGCAAAACTCATGTTCAAACCATGAAAACTGGCAGCACTGAATATCTTAGCTCCTTGGCAGCAAGTGCGGAGTGCTGACCGCCAGAGCCCCACTGCCTGGAGCTGAACCAAGTAACTTAGTTTCGCGGGGCCCTCCTGATTAGCTGAATTTTTGATCATCTGATCTGGCCCCAATCCCGATTAGATCGGATTAATGGGTGCCCCTGGATACCGGGGCCTGCACCATCATTTACACTTGTCCAGAGACCAAACCACAGCCCCTCTGATCTGGTAGCATTTTACAAATCTGTAAATTCCAGATTGACACAGGTATTTGGGCAGCTAAAGATGCAGATGGGAGCTTGGGGGGTTTCCAGAAGTATGTAAGCGAGTGAGGTGCCTACCCTGTTAGGGGGATTTTATACATTCCTGGCTCTGTTTGACTGCAGAGTTAACCAGGCTCTGACTCCGGTGCTGCCTCTATCCTACACCCAAACCTCTGGCCTGGGTTCCATAGTACTTTAAACCCGGACTAGTTGGGCGGCCTGGGGGTACAGGCTAGAGCCTGGCTGCTGCCCTCTGGTAACCCACCTCCTTTGCAGCAAGGACACAGGTTAAATCAGTCGAGGGCTGATCGTCCTCCAGCACCTTCTCACACTTCCCCTGGGCCATGTTTTCTTTCCCTCTCCCTGCTCCCAAATCTGGCCCCAGATAACATCTGTAGGGGCAAAGCAATGGAGAATCAGGCCCGAGGGTATGTCCACATTTGAGCTGGAGGATGTAAATACCAGTTCCGGTGGACATACCGGTGCTAGCTCTGAGTGAGCTTGTGCGCTAAAAGAGCAGTGTAGCCATGGTGGCGTGAGGGGCTCTCTGCCCTGACTGCCGTCCCACCAGAGATGATAGGAGAGTACTTGGGGCAGCCTGCCCATTGCATTGCAGTGGCCACGTTGCTGTTTTTAGTGCCTGAGCTTGCTCAGAGCTAGCACAGGTCTGGCTGCTCCAGCTGCAGGGCAGGCATGCCCCGAGTCCCTTGGGAAGGTTGTTTATCTGTAGTAACACTGAGACATGGTTACTGGCGATGGATAGACAAGCAGAGAGAGGGGCCTGAGTAGGGGCCGCCCCACCCTGCCTTGACAGAGCCAGCAAGCTCTGTGCAGCCTCTGTGAGTGCAGGGGAAGATGGAAAATCCCCACAGCAGGCCCTGGGACGAGAGCCTGCCAGCAAAGCTGACGCGGAAGCAGATGTGCAAGCAGTGGCTTTGGGCTGGGTGATGCGTGCAGTCATTACTCAGCCAAATAGCTCCAGCTGTTGCAGGTGGCACATGGGGAAAGCATCTTCGGGCAGGGCTTCTGCCTGAGAGCCCCCCTAGCCATTTGCAGTGCCGAGTAGGCCCCAGAGAAGCCTGCCACAGTCCCAGAAGAATAATGCAGGGCTAAATTGCGCCGAGACTTCCCGTTAACAACTTTATTATTGGCTGCAGTTATTGCTGAGAGCCACATGCGACCTGCTGCCGGTGACGGCGCAGAAGAAAAACATCCCTTGTACAATGGGCAATACAAGCCCTCTATAAATCCTATTGCATTTAGAGCAGGGTTAGTTCAGTTACCCGTCTCTTCCCTTCTGCCCTGCACATCTGGCCCCAGGGGTGTGAGGGGCAGACAGGAAGGCCCTTGTTATTATTTATCACCAGTCCAGGCGGGTGTCACTACAAGTGGGTAGGGAGCGGCACCAGGAGGGGTGAGTTCAGTTCCCACCCCTGCAGTGACTCGCTGCCTGCCCTAGTGCGTCAGGTCCTGCTGCTGCTGGGCCTTTCGACCCATCTTAAAGCAACCCCCTGCCTCTAACCCCCCTCCCCTCTCCCTGCCCAGCTCTTCATGGTGGACAACGGGGCGGACGACTGGAGAATAGCCATGACCTACAAGCGGATCCTTTTCATCAGCCTGGAGCTGATTGTGTGCGCCATCCACCCCATCCCAGGCCAGTACCTCTTCACCTGGACGGCCCGACTAGCCTTCACCTACACCACCTCAGTGGCCAATGCCGATGTGGACATCATCCTCTCCATCCCCATGTTCCTGCGGCTCTACTTGATCGGGCGCGTCATGCTGCTGCACAGCAAACTCTTCACCGACGCCTCCTCCCGCAGCATCGGCGCCCTCAACAAGATCAACTTTAACACCCGCTTCATCATGAAAACCCTCATGACCATCTGCCCCGGCACCGTGCTGCTGGTCTTCAGCATCTCCTCCTGGATCATTGCCGCCTGGACGGTCCGCGTGTGCGAGAGGTAAGGGCTCCTCGTGCGGAGGGTGGGGCAGGCTCTGCACACAGGCCCTTTGCAGGAGCTTGGGCCCTCCAGGGCACAGCGCTGAAAGGCAGCCTCCAGTGCAGCTGGAGACACACCACCCTCCCTTAAATAGACCAGAGCTGGGGACCCCTGCATATATGATCCCACTACCAGTAGAGGGAAAGGGCCCTTTGGTTGTCTGCTGCCAGCTTCAGCCATATGTAACAAGGGTCACCAGCAGGGAGCGAACCCACAGCCTCTGCATGGAAAAGCCACCTGCCTGGGCTAAAGCCCCAGCTGTAGCTGACTCATAGGCCGCTGGGCACGGCCTGGTCATTGGAAGCTGACGGCCCCACTCTGCTAGCGTGAGCCGAGCTCCTCCTCTCTCTCATCTCCCAGCATCTCCGCAGATGTGGGGAGCAGCGCAGCGTCACCAGCCCTTCCCCTCTGTGGCTTGTTCTCCCGCTCAGCCCAGCCGTCTAGCAGCTGGTCGGCTTCTGCTAGGCGGGCGTGACTCTGGCCTTCGCCAACCATGATCCGTTATTTGAACGGACGGAGGTAGCGGCTGTGAAGGGCAGGGGCCTTCCTGAGTGCGTGCTGGGGAGTGGGCAGAGCTGGGAGCCGATCCAGAGCTAGTTAAACACGCCCTGTGCTCTTGGCTTACGTTAGCTCTTCCTTTCTTTGCCATTTCGGAAGTAAAAGCCGCTGAAGGTGCATCGCTCCCTCCCCGCGCCTCCCTTCAGGTGGAGTGGAGGGCCTCCTCCATGCTTTGCTTTCCGCTGAGATGAGCCTCTGAGCCCCAAAGCCGGTTGGAGCCATCTCCCTGTCCTAGGATTCCTCCCGCCTCCCTGCCTCTCTTCCCCACTCCGACCCCTTCTACCTCTGTTCTCCCCTTCGCCGCCAGGCCTCTGCCCCCAGCCTGGCATGTCGCGGTGCTGCTGCCAGACGCAAGGGGGTACCTGCTGCACCCTCGGGGTGAGGGCTCCCTCTTTTCCCTACAAACAAGGGGGAGCTCCTGCCCAGGCCGAGAGCTCTCAGGGTGGCAATAACCTCCCTCGGCCATCTCAGCGCACCCGTGGGCCACAGCCTCAGTCAATGGAGTCAGTGAACTCAGTGGAGCTGGGATCCTAGAGGCCAAGGCCAGGTTGATTTATACCCACTGGGGCTCTGATCCCATTGACTCCAGCAGAGCTGGGCCAGTTGATGCCAGCTGAGGATCTGGCCCTTTGCCTCCTCTTTTACTTGGGTGGATCCCATCATACAGGGGGCAGGTCCTGAGCTCTGGCATTTGAGGGAGCAGGCGCCTCGTGACCGACCGACTGTGTGCTCCTTCAGCTGCACCGGAGCCTTCGGCACAGGTCGGAAGGGACCCGAACAGTGTGCCTGGGGGGGGTGTGTGTGTGTGTGTGTGTGTGTGTATGTGTGCTTTCTCCTCTCCTCTCCTCTTTCCGTCTACCACTTCTCCTCTGCATCGGGACTGCTCATTAATCTGCTCTTGTTTTCCCTTTCTAATTGCTATGCTGCTCATAGGGACAAACTGTGAGTCTTCCTTCCTAGAAACCAGTAGCCTCAATCCTGCACGGGGAGCTGCCTCCTACTGCCGAGCCTTGCGCCTGCCAAGAATTTAAGATTAGCTGCAACTGGCGGGGTGGGCGCAGGCAGGGGAGGGAGGGATCCAGTTCGTAGCAAAGGAACCGTGAACCTTGAAAGCAGGCTGGAGCCATTCCACTTCGAACCTCTGCATTTCATGTTGATGGGGGCAGGTGCCTCCGACATTCTGCCTGCCCCCCAGCTAAGCCATTCCAGGTGCACCCAGGAATCCAGCACCACTTCTTCCCTCGACCTCCTCCCTTGGGAAGAGCTTGCCACTGCTTGGCAGGAGGTTTCCAAGCGTGGATTCCTCATGCTTTGCTGCAGGCTCCCATTCCATCCCCGTAGACCTCGGGCCAGGAGCTGGGCTGTTAACCCTTTAGTGGTAGGAGTCTGCTTTCCTTGGCACGGCCAGGTGGTAGGAACAGCCACGCTCTGGAGGGAGGAGACCCCCTCCCCTGGGGGTGGTCTCACCTCGGCAACAGATTGATCCTTCTGTGCATCAGAGTCCCCGGCCTTGGGGCAGGGGGAAGTTTTTCATCACACACCCTGTAGAGCGGTACCCCTAGGATCGGAACTGCAGCATCCCCACAGGGCCAAGATCTGCCCACTGGCTCAGATGGAGCCAAACTCCAGGCACCGGGACCAGCAGGTCTCTAAGGGCCGGGGCTGGACTGCCAATTCTCATCAGAGCCAGTCGCAAGGGAAGCAGGCGTCTTGTCCAGGTCCCCCCTGCGGGGCTTGCCCCTCTCTGTGGCCTGGTCTACAGTTAAAACATCACTCAGGGGTGTGAAAAATGGTATTCCTCTGAGCACTGACCTTGCCCCTGGTGTAGACACTGGGGGTAGCCCTGGGTCCAACGGCCCACGCCCCTTTCCAGTGCAGGAATCGCTGCGATATATGCAGCAGGACCACAGACTCCTGCACCCTCCCCACTCTGGGGACAGGCAGGTACAAACACAGAACCTTCTCCAGGGAAGCCATCACCGTTCCGGATCTGCTGAGGCTGGTATTTCCCCAGCTCCTCTGGGCTTTGCATTGGCTCTGATTTGCGATGGGGATTCTTGGTTTCTGTGTTTGGTTCCAGCCTGGACTGCAAAAATCTAGATGACACCCAGCATGGAGAATCCACGTCTATACAACAATCGAGTTCCTTTTTCTAGTGCCTTTCATCGAGGGAGCTCAATGTGCTTTCCAGACGCTCCTGGGTGACTCCTCACAATCCCAACCTGGGAAACAAGTGGCAAGCGTCATCCCCATTGTACAGATGGGGCAATTGAGGCACAGAACACGGCAGTGCCTTGCCTGAGACCACACAGGGAGTCAATGGCAGTGCCAGGAATAGAGCCCAGAAGTTCTGGAGGCCAGTCTACACCAGCCTCTCTGCTGAGCTGCATTTCACTGCTCGGGCAGGTGTGATGAGTTGTCGGAGCTCAGCGGGCAGGATGAGGTTTTTCTCTGAGAAAAGTGAGAGAACCCTGGGTTGGCACTGAGGCCAGGGACCAGAAGACCCACAGACTGAACTCCCTTCTCGCCCCATGGAGATGAGGCTGATTACCAGCATGGTGCAGCGTGGGGGAGTTCTGCCCTCCAGTCACCCATGCTGTGCCACCTTGGCAGAGGACCCCGGCCTGAAGGATGCCAGTCTGGCCCCTCTCACCAGCCACTCAGTTGGATTTAAAATGCTTTTTGCAGGCTAAAAGAAACCAACAAGGGGCCAGTGCGAGGTGGAGAATTCCCTTCCATCACCCCTGTCCCGCTGGAGCTGCCCACGTGGGGGGGCCAGCACAGAGACCGCAGGGTACGGGTGGGGTCAGTGCAGGGTGCTGCCATCAGCTGCAGCAGCTGTGTTCATGGGGGAGGCGAAATGACTATTGGTGCCTGGTTATTAGCCTGGTGTCATTTGTCAGTGAGGAGCAGCAGCAGTGAGGTGTGAATGCCACTCAGGCCTTGAAGAGGTCCCGGACCCCAGGGTTCACTTCAGTAAAGTGCGGGTTTTCAGCACTGCTCTACTATCCCGTGCCTCTAAAAAGCAAGTTTGGGGCCAGTGGAAACTCCTGCTGTGACAGCCCTGGAGACCGGAGCAGAGCGGAGCCAGCTTTGGGAGAGAGAGACCCATCCACGTTGCCCTGCCGTTGCATCTCAGCCCTGACCCAGAGGGGAGTTGTCTCCATGGCTCTTAGGTTCTGGGCCAAGGCAAACAACCAAGTGGCTAATTGATGCCAGTCAGGGCTGCCTGTCCAGAGGGAACTGGATTGAGTCCCAACCATCTTCCACCTGGATGTGTATCAACCACCACCCAGAAGCTGTTCCTCCTCACTGCTATTCAGCTGGATTTGACCTGGCATCATAGAGGAAACCTCAAAGCCCTGCCGTGCTGCAAGGCGCACTGAGCCACCCGGCCTCCCTGGCCAAAAGGCCATTAAACCAATCACCAGCGAAATAATGACCCTGCTCCTCTACTGCTTCGAACAGCCCAGTGTGTGAACAGCTGCTCCAGGTGATGCTCTCACCAGCAGGGCACTGGGAAAACCGGGGGCACTCACCCCAAAATTTCATTTGGGTTTTTTTCTGTCAAACAGACAGAACTAGTTCAACTTGGGGAAAAATCACCTCGTTCCCACCACTGGGAAATCCTTCTAGTTGTCCTTTCTGTCCTCTGCGCTATCCCTTCTGTTTCTGTCATCCTCCTCTTCCCTGTCCCATTTCACTCCTTTCTCTACCCCCCTGCAGCCTCTGTTTTCATCTTTCTCTTCCCTCGGGCAATCCCTCTCCAGCATCACTGGTGGAAGATTGAAGTTCAGAAAGGTTCCAAATTCTGCAAAGATGGCATTCTAGAAAATCTGGATGAGCAAGGTTCCGGATTCTGGATTCAAGAGGTTCTAGAACAGCTGGACCCAACTGGTTCTAGAAGAGCTGGATCCAAGGGATTCCAGTTTCTGGATCCAAGCAGTTCTAGAAGAGCTGGATCTAAGGGGTTCCAGATTCTGGAAATAAGATGCAGGCGATTCTCTAAACTATATTTCTCACTAGGGACAGGCTAGCGGCTCTTCGGAAAAGGCCCCGAGGAAGACAGGAGCAAGCGCAGCAGAGAATGGAGCAACCTTTTCTCTGTTGAGCCCTGCTTTGAGGCTGCTCAGTGTCAAGTTCCACCACGTCAGAGAAGTAGTGTCCCACTCCCCCGCCTCTCCTGGCCCTGCTTGTCAGCTGTCTCTCTTGTAACGTTGTATAAGGCTACCTTGGGCTGCACCAGGGTGCTGAAGGGAAGCTGAATTTAGTGCATTGCATGTAGGACACAGCTTTTCAGTGAGTGAGCAGGGCGGCAGTGCAGTATAGCAGTTAGAGCAGGGGAGTGGAAGCCAGGACGGCTGGATTCTATTTTCAGTTCTGGCCCTGGCCTGCCATATGACCCGGAGGGCAAGTCACTTCCTCTCTCTCTCTCTCTACCTCAGTTTCTCCCCTTTAAGGCTCCATGCACACTTTCCGTGCTGCATAAATAGTCAATTACTCCCTCAACCCTTGTGTGGTTATTATGCACCAAAATATAATGGAGTATTTATCCTACTGACAGATTCCTAACATTCCCCTTGCTCACACCAATAGTGATTGAATCTGAAGATCATCAATACCTAGCTCCTCACGTCCAGGCTCGATATTAGTGTGATGGGCTCCAAAGAAATGTCCATGAATAATTAGAGCTGAGGAAATTAGTGAACAAAAATTCTTGCTCAGATTCCAAAGCAAATGTTGAGCTATGTCTTTTTGGCATTTGCCTTCCACGAAAGTCTGACCTCTTTGGCTTTACTAGCCCGGATCCTCGTGAAATGGAATATTAAGGCGGAATATTAGCCAAGAGTGAATTCCCAACGAGGGGCTCAGTTCACCATTAATCCATCTCTTGTGCCGTCCCTTACCCTGGGGCAGTTGGTTTTCAACCTGTGGTTTGTGCATCCCTGGGGGTCTGCAGACTATGACTAAGATTTCCAAAGGGGTCTGCTCCTCCCTTTGAAATGTTTTAGAGGGTCTGCCGCGAATGAAAGAAGGTGGAAAATTACTGCCTTAAGGCAAAGGAGGGGCGTACAAGGCTCCCAATACAAGGTGGTAACATTCTGCACCGGTGAACAATTCATTGAACAATTCCCTGGAGATCTGTTAAGGCGGGAGGTGTAGGTCAGTGACACAAGGTGTCTAATCACAGGCCAGAGAGGATACCAGGTGACTCGCTGAAGCATTCTCCCTGATCCACGGATGAAATTTACGAACAATGAACACGGGTCAGAATCTCACCCTCTCCCATTGAGTCATAAATGGAAGGGAACAAAAAAAAAAAGGTAAAATTTGTTGTATAAATGATTCATTACAAATCATTCACACGGTACCAATTTATTGCATGGCGCTCAGGCTCTGGTTCACAGGCTGTGGCTGTGGTTTCCATAAAGCAAAATGAATCAAGCCACAGGTGGTTCCATTTCTTACTATGTGGATGCAGCGATAAAACCTGGAAAAGAATCAAGACAATCAACAGCAGCTGGAAAGGAAACATTCACTCCTCGTTATTTACAGAATGAATGAGGGTTTGGCTAAAATGTCTCCAAAGGCCTTTCTCACAGCTCGGGGTGTTTTTAGCTACTCAGCGTTTCTCCATCTTTAGCAGCACAAGTCAAATGCGCTAAAAGAGTCCCAGGAGCGATCCCTGCAATCAAGAGGAAAATGAGGGCTAGAGGGAAGGTGAAAGGCAGAAATGGAGGAAGATTCTGCATTGGGGCCAGGTTTTCACCTGCTGTGCGTGGTGCAGGGGGCCCTTTAGAAACTGAGTCACATTCAAACCCAGTGTGAGCGGGCACTTCTGGAATCCTTTGCCCTGCAAGGGTGACCTTCGTCTCTGGGCAGAGGCTCAGCATGAGGCCTGGGCACCGCTTAATTCCCACTTGTGCCAAGGTGTGTAAGCAGGACTTAAGTGGCTTGGCCGACCTCCAGCCAGGCCTGAATTTTTCCCAATAGCAAACGCTGTCATGTAATGCCCTCTCACAATGGCTGCTTCCTTCAGCAGCTGTCTCTAGCGGGGGTCAGCTCAGGAATTATTCTTTTTAAAGAACGTAAGGTCTTAACTTAGCCCCACTCCACTGTCACCAAGTTAGTCAGCCGAGGAGAGAGGGGATGGGAGTGAAGTTAACAGCTCAGTGTCTTCATTCCAGCTTCTCCTGCATCCATTCATCCATCCAGGCACCTACAGAAGACCAACCTATTACACCAAGATTATTTTTTTTACCCATAATGTTTCACCACATCATCTCCTTTCCACCAACAGATGAGCAGTATTTTTCCCATAGTGCTTCCCTCCTGCAGTGCTTTCACCACTGAGGTTCCAAGCCAAACTTTCAAAGGTTCACTCGACCCTTTCTGCAGAACCCCCTTTTGAGAGCAAATGCATGAGAGGGGGTGGGGCAGGGGCTGGGAAGGCCAGGGCATGTCTGACTGTAGGGATCTGAATGGGGCAGCGGGGGTCTGTCTGAGGAACGCAGCAATCCTAAATTCCAAGTCTCCTGTTGCTTGAATCTGATTTCTGACTGGTTTGGGGCTCTCTCTTTCTCTCTCTCATTCTCGATCCTTTATTTTTGCTTTGAGTTTTACATTCTCTTCTTTTCTCTCCTTTCCCCTCCCCTGCATGCCTCTGGAGCCCTGCTGCAGAACTTTGACAAGTCTGGCAAGATTTGCAACACTGCTCAGTGCCAGTTATTTTGGATTGGGTTTTTACCACCCCTGCCCGGCCTCTTTTTTCCTTGAGAGCCCTGTGGGGTTTTTTTCCCTTCATTTTCTGGGTTCACATTTTTTTCCCGGTGAAATTTTGCGCTCAGGGTTTCTAGGCAGGGCGGCCATCTCAGACAGAAGCATTAGGTGTTATTAGATGCTGGTTTCAAAAGAACACCGCCCTTGGAATTGTGTCTCAGTGCTGAGATACATTTCGGAGGAGTGAGGCGGATCAAGATGGGCAGGAGGGAGCCTTCAGAGCCCTGCTGAGGTGGAGAAAGCTACCCTGCCAGTCCCCGGTGCTATTTCTGGTCACTGGTTCCTCTACATGGGATGATTTAGTTGGGGGTTAGTCCTGCTTTGAGCAGGAGGTTGGACTGACTTGATGACCCCCTGAGGTCCCTTCCAACCCTGAGATTCTATGATTCTATACAAGGCTTAAGTAGCCAAAAATGGGAAGACGTTTATTTCACTACGGATGAAATTCAGCCTGGTGCAGAAGCCTGTGTGAGTCCCATGAACCACTTAAGTCCTACTTAATCCCTTAAAAACAGGGCTTAAGTCATGTCTACGTCTTGTGCTGGCTCTCTGCACAGGAGTGAATTTCACCCCACTGTCCATTCTAACCCCCACCTCCCCCAACTCCAATTCCAGCTTTGGCAAAAATGATTGCGACCCAAAGACATCAGCCTCAGCAAAAGTGACTCACGGAAGTCAGTTGAGGACTAGTGAACCAAGAGCAACAGAAATCAGTGGGGGGAGGTTTTCTTGCACCTCCGCTGCAGAGCTTTGACCTGGTGGCTCACAAAGCTCTTTATATCTCTAGGTGGTTAGTTTAAACCCAAGCAAATCAGCTGTGGCTTGAAAGTAGCTATCCTCTCAGGGCTGGCTCGTAGCCTTTGGATACTGAGTGGGTGGCTCAGGTGCTGAAGTGAGGAGAAGCCAGAGTTTGGAATCTTTGTCCAAACTTGAACGTGGTTTCTGTTTTCTCCACGTGGGTCTGAAATGCTTGGTTTTGCCAGGGGCGGCTCCAGGCACCAGCATGCCAAGCGCGTGCCTGGGACGGCAAACCACAGGGGGCACTCTGCCAATCACCGCGAGGGCGGCAGGCAGGCTGCCTTCGGCGGCATGCCTGCGGAGGGTTCGCTGGTCCCGCGGCTTCGGCAGACCTCCTGCAGGCATGCCACCAAATCTGTGGGACCGGGGACCTCCCGCAGGCAAGCCGCCAAAGGCAGCCTGCCTGCCGTGCTTGGGGCAGCAAAATACCTAGAGCCGTCCCTGGGTTTTGCACTGCCTTTATGCTTCCTGCTGGGACACAAAGAGCACCATTCCTGCCAGCAATGGTCACTTCTTGTGACATTTCCCTCCAGAAGCAAGAATCTCAGGAAATTATGTACAAGAGCATATTCTCCTGAGACCTCAGGTACCCAGATACCACAGTGACGGGTGACCTGATTACTAACTTAACTAGGTAGATCTACCCAATTCTGTAGCTTCAACTGGTTTGTGTGGATTGGCTGACTCAGTATCTGAGCCTTTTGATTGGCTAGAGTTTGAGGACTGCTGGGTTCTATTCCCGGCTTTGCCATCAACTCACTCTTTGATCCAGGCTGCCCCGCCTGTGTGCCTCAGTTTCCCCACTTGTAAAACAGGGGATGTTGCCTACCTGCTGGGGCTGTTGTGAGGTGAAATTAATTTCACATGCTTTGAGATCCATGGAGAAAAGATGCAGAAAGGCCAAATTATTATTGATTGATTCCTCAAGGTCCTTGGGAGACTTAATTCTCTACTGAACTTCGCAGAGGGCACAGGTAATACGCGAAGCACTTTCCTTCACTTTCATACCACCTTTCAGATGTTTTGCTCTCCCCCCTGCAGATTTCTGTTGTCCCTGGTTCAGACCCATCCGCAAAATGTCACGGCTAAACTGCTAAGAGGTTGTATCAGGTGCGAGTTTCTCCCCACTCTGCGAATGCTGGAATAGAATGTCCCCTATGACAGAGGCATGTGGGTGGCCAGCTGTGTCATACATGTGCCTGGCATCTCACTTACATGCCGCATCTGTGTTCTGCACACGTTGTCAGGTTGATTTCTAACACACCCGGCTTCCCCCATCCTCCCCCACACCTCTATGGATTGTTCCACTGTGCAGTCGCTGTGTAGATCTCTTGTTCCCAGTGTGATCCCCACATGGTCATGGGGTGGGGGGGTCTGTAAACTGATGCTCTGAGTTGCCATTTATCTTCATCCAACGAGTCAGCCACCCCCGGGTGCTGCAGTGCGGGCTGGCTGAGCGAACACGGCTGGTCAACCTCCTCGTGTCGATATCTGAGCAGTAGCCTCTGGCAGACTCCCGTGCGAGGTAAAGGGGCAGGTTCCAGGAGTGGTTTTGGCCTTGTGATGTTAAATTGCAGAGAGACTGTTACCCTGCAGATGAAAAGGGGAAAGAGACTCTTCCCAATCTGCTGTGCTTATGGGGGAATTCACCCCTATACGCAAGGCTAAGGCCTTGATCTTACCTGAGCATTTCGGAGATTGAGACCAAGGCCCCTTTATACCTGTCTGGGGGTCTAAAGGGGCCTTACAGGGGGCATAAATGTAGTTGAATTCAGTGGTTCTCAAACTAGGGCCGCCGCTTGTTCAGGCAAAGCCCCTGGTTGGCCAGGCCGGTTTGTTTACCAGCCCCGTCTGCAGGTTCACTGCTCCAGGCCAATGGGGGCTGTGGGAAGGGCGCCCACCCCCATCCAGTCTCCCAGTACATTTCCCCATGTCAGGGGTTGGGGTGTCACCTTCCCCGGCAGATCATTCCCTTGCACGGGAGCATTGTCCACTGTCCTTTGCCAGCCGCTTTCATCCCACTGTGTGCTGCTGACATAGCCACTGGGGAGTCCGGCTCCCGGGATCTGAACCCTTCACAGACCTGCGATTCCCTTGCCGCTCCCCAGGAGCAAGGAAAAGTCCTTAGGTCACCCTAGTCCTTAGATCAGTCCAGCACCAAAGCCAGTGGCAGGCTAGATAACAGCAGAATTCTGTTGGAGAAGCTCCTGGCTTTTCTCTGTCCAGGAGCAGGACACATGCCAAGAGAGGCAAGCAGTGGGGAGGAGCGATGCAGAGCGCAGTGTCAGTGTCCTGTGAGGACTCTCTGGGCTGCTAGGTCAGCTGCCCAGACCACTAGCAGCTAGTTCACACCCCGATCCCATGCAGGTGCCAAGGCCAGACAGGAAAAGCCTGTATATCTCCAGCCAGCGTCCCCGGCTTGCCTTTCCCATTCCAGGTCCCGGTGGAGGTTTCTTGGCAAAACACCTCCCCCTTGACGTGATGTGATGGCTGCAGATGTTTCTCTTTTCCAAGAGGCTCCGGGTTTTTAAACAGATTCCATCTCCCCTCAGCTGAGACCTCTGAAATCTGACAGCGCATGTGGCTCTGAGACCAGGGGAGGGGGCCCCCGCAGCCCCGGGTGGAATTTTGAACCCCATTCACAGGCTTGAAGCAGGGGATTCCGATGCAAAGCCCTGATTCACTAGCGCTGCGATGTCCAGCAGTCACCATGTAACTGCGTGGAAAGACAGGCAAGGCCGAGCGGCCAAGGCACTGGCCTGGGAGCCAGGAGGCCGGTGTTCTGTCACCAATTTCATCTGGACAAGTCACTGAAGGTGAAATTAACCTCTGGGCAGAGGGGCTGGCACAGGAGGAATCACCACCAGAAGAATCACTGTGCTGACCTGCTGCCCAGGGGTAAATTACCTGTCCATGCCTCAGTTTCCTTGTCCAACGTGGGGCTCCTGACACTCCTGTCCCACAGGGTTGGGGAGGATGGATTCATTTGTGTTTGTGAAACACTTCGGCAAAGGCTGTAGGCTGGGCTATTTAAAGGCATCAGGTGCCTGTATCTCATGGACCGCGCATGAGATCAGAGCCCTCGCTCCTTTGGCTCCCTGGACAATCACAGCAATTAGACCTCAGTGTTATCACCCCATTGCCTGCAGAGACAGCAGAGGGAACCACACAGTGGTGAAGCAGCCCCGCCCACATCCTAGCAGGTGTGAGCCAGGCAGGAACGCGCACAGAGAGGGCGTGCCAGGGGGTCCCTAGTTCAGATCGCAGCCTTATGGACACACCCCTCCTTAGCTCCACTGGGAAACCCCCCCAGCCTGGAGTCTAGGCAGCTAGGAGCCAGCCCTCTGTACAGAGCCTGGGCAGTGCAAGAACTTTAAATCTCAGCAGGTGGGGATTATGAGCCGGGCTCCACTCCCATGTGCACTACTTTTACATCACTAGCTTTATTCTTATAAACAGTGTTTGTTACAGTCGTGCCTAAGGACCAGCTAGGAGGAGGAGCCCTGTTATGCTAGGCGCTGCACAGAGCCAAAGCAGTGGCCAGCCCCTGCCCTGAGGGATCTGCCAGTCCAAATAAGGAGTTGCAGTGTTGTCGCAGAGGAGAGATTCTGGCCTGGTATTTTGCGGTCAGACAGAAGCCCTCTTGGCCTGATGCAGAGCCCTGTGACAGCCCCAGGCTGTGGCCCGTGTTGGATTAAGATCTGATGAGCGATTCTGAAATGCTCCTGTCGGGGTGTGCATTGGCACTGGTGCCGGGGGAGGGAGGCACTGGATAACCCTTGACCTGTGTTTTATTGCCTCTTGGCAGGTATCACGACAAACAGGAAGTGACCAGCAATTTTCTGGGAGCAATGTGGTTAATTTCAATCACGTTTCTCTCCATCGGCTATGGCGACATGGTGCCGCACACGTATTGCGGGAAGGGGGTGTGCCTGCTCACTGGAATCATGGTAAGCCCAAGGGGGCCTGGGGCGGGCTGTTGGCCAGGGGCATCCCGGCTGCATAGAGAGCTGAGTCGAAAACCAGCTCTGCAGACATAGAGGCCATATTTCTGTTTTTCTAACCACTCCTGCTTGGAGTTTGAACCTGCAGCCTACAGCATGAAAAAAGCATATACCTCTGTGGCTTGAGCTAAACAGGTGACTCCATTAGCTGGCAGCTGTAGTAGGCTCTTATCCTCTTAGAAAGACAAGCCACTAGAAAGAGACGAAGAGACATGTTCTCCTAGTGAGGGTGAAATACCCTATCTCTCACTCCCTGCTGCCATGAACAGTGCAGGCTCCCATGGCATGTTCCCAGCATCCCTGCAAACTTTTCAGGGTTCAGTGTGATCACCACCCGGTGCCCCTATGAAAAATCTAGTTGGGTGCTGGTACCTCTTCTCCTCAGCTCTAGCTCCCTTGCAGGCAGACGTCCTAGCAGCCTCTCTCCTGGTATCCCGAGTTCTGCTTTCCCTTACCCGTGCCCCTTCTTATTTCGGTCCCAGGGTGCTGGGTGTACGGCCCTGGTTGTCGCTGTGGTGGCCCGGAAGCTGGAACTCACCAAAGCTGAAAAACACGTGCACAATTTTATGATGGACACACAGTTAACAAAGCGGGTAAGAAATCTCTCCCGCTCCCCACACCTGTTCCTTCTCCCACTGCCCCGATCTCCCTGCACCCCACAAACTCCAGCCATCGTGTTTTTTGGGGGGGGGGAGGGGCGGAGAAATTCAGCCCTGGGAAACACAGGATTCTGGGATTCCTGGGGTGGGGCTGAAGGGAGTTTTATGTGGCATCTAGGCTGTGTGTTAACTTCCCTGCCCAGGGTGAATTTCCCCCTGCAAGTTGGCTCAAAAGATGATCAATGCCCAATCTACTCAGCCCGTTGACTACCATAATTATTCCTGTTTCCCCCAGGTGAAAAATGCTGCTGCCAACGTACTCAGGGAAACTTGGCTCATCTACAAACACACCAAGCTGGTGAAGAAGATTGACCATGCCAAAGTTCGGAAACACCAGCGTAAGTTCCTCCAAGCCATCCATCAGTAAGTCCAACACCTTTACCTGCTTCATATTTGGTACCCTCCGGAGTTTCCAGGCCGTGAGGTTGGGGGAGTGAAGCGGATGGGAGGACACGGACTGGGGCAGGAGTGAAAACGAGCTGATTAACATTTTTAACATTCCAAAATGTGGATGAAAAAGGTTAAAGTTTTGACAGTTTTTTTTAAATTGTGTTGAGAAAACGAGCAAAAAAAATTCTTGTGGTTTCAAATTTTAACATCAAATTTAATCAAAATTTCAAATTTTGCCCCCCAAAAATTATGTCAAAATTTGATGTGATAAAATTTCACGTCGAAATTCCAAAACTTTCCCATGAAATTTGGTCAAAATTTTTGACCCAAGAGAGAACACAGTACAATGTTTGCCAATTGCTTAGTTCCATTTTTCAATCAACTATGCAAAAAGTTGAAATTTTCAATTTCAGCAAAAATATCTTGTCCAGCTTTTGAATTTTGATGGAAAATTTAATCTCAATTTTGACGAAAAAATGGGGACAAATATGGCTGAAATTTCACTTTTGTCAAATTTTCAGCAATTGACAGATTCCTACAAATTTGCCTTTTTTCCCTCCTGTTTTTCCAACAGACTGACTGAAACTTTTCAAATTTTGAGATTTTTGACCAAAAAAAAGGGAGAAAAAAATTTCTAAACATTGTCCACCAATTTTTTTTCTTGGTTTTCCATCAGCTCCATTTAAAACGACTCCAGTCGCCAAACTTAAGATCTCAGTTTTTCAGTATAAACATCTCTTGCTTCCTCCTGATTCAGGGGGAATTCAGCTTAGAATATTTCCCCAAGGACTCATTTGCAAGCCTTTGGGTCCTCTAGAAACCTCATGGATGAGTCCAGATTGCCCCTTCATGCTACTGAGCACTAAAGCACTTCAAAGCCCAATTACAACCAAGATGATGCTCTGCAAACTACCCCACAGGGTACCAGATTTATCCTCTCTGGGCCTGTGGACTCCCGACCAGTGCATTGAATCAAGCTTTCAGCATTGCCTGTATCCAGACCCCTATTCATCAACTCACTGTAGCATGTGCTTATACGCTTTGTTGTCTCGGGGCCCCGAAACACTCCGGTTCTTGCACTGTAAGAGGAGCCATCTGTGCTCTCCCTGCCCCGGCACCATCATGACGCGCCGCCGTCAGATCTCCTTCAGCGACGCAGAGAGCAGAACAGGCGCCGATTAGCTTTCCCGTGGCTGGGGGGGCTCCGCGGACTGACAGCAGCAAGGATACCGGCGTGGTGCTGGGCAAAAGGGTCCCTCTTTGCCTTGTCCTGCTATTGCAGACCCAAACTGCCAGCAGCCTCTCAGCGCCCACCGGCTTCCATCCTCCTGGGCAGGGCTATACCTTGGTGTTGCCAGGGGCTCTGTTATCGTTGGCTAGTGCTGCTTGTTCCTCTGCGGTTGGGTGCAAAGTTCCCCTTACAAAAGGGCATAGAAGTGCAGGGCCAGGGCCAGTGTGGTGCAGCCAGTGAGTGGCGAGGTGTCACTCGGGGCTGGGAGAACCGAGCAGCGCAAGACAGATGTGGCATGCCCGTGGCTGCCCGTGGCGTCCCTGCTGTGTGGATAGAGGGCTCCATCTCCCAGGGCACTGTGGGCCCACGCTCAATTCTCACCCACCTGAGCATGGGGAGCAAACAGGGCGTTCGAAGGGCACAGTAGGTGGAAATCCAGCCTGCGGGACCCCAGAGCAGGTCCCAGGTGCCCCATGTGAGAGGGGTCCCCGTGGGCCTGGGTGCCAATGGGCTGGGCACATGCTTGCACGGGATTTGCCCCCCCCGCCCCTGCCTGGGTGGCCGTTTTTGAAACTCCAGCTCTGAAAAACAAACCCCTTCAGCCCTCGCTCAGGGTCGGTCGGTTGGTCTGTCTGTTCTCTTTGGCAGGGGCGAGGGGGAATGAAACTCCAACATCGGGCACATCGCTGTGTCTGCAGACTGGCTTGGCTTTTTTTCATTGGTTCCCCATTGCGACGCCCCTCGCGTGTCCCCTTCCCCCACAACACACCCACAAAGGCCCCTGTGCTGCATAGAGATGAGTAGGGGAGAAGACACCACTTGCTGTGGGTGTACCTGGAACATGACACTGAATGAAAGGGAAACCACTGGGAATAGCTGGGTGAGTGTAGGGATGGGTACGTATAGGGATGGATGGGTGTATATGCAGAAGGAATGAGGGATGGAGGGATGTGTATGGGGATGCATGGATGGACCAAAGCCCAGGCACCTAGAGGGGGCTGTCTCGGGGAGGAGGGGCCTGGGGTTTTACCCACCCCACATGGACTTTGGGGGGAGGGAAGGGATCTTGGAGCAAAAATCTCTCTGGGGCTTGGTCCTGCTTTGAGCAGGGGGTTGGACTAGATCACCTCCCGAAGGCTAGAGGCTCGGCTGGTATAAATCGATTGCAGCCAGCAGCCCCAGTAGCTGTGGATCTGGCCCGCAGTCTTTGCTCCAGGAAGTTTTCCCCTCCCCACCCTTCACTGATGTCTGCACTGCCAGCCCAGCTGCACTCACGATGTCTCTGGCCAAGCCAAGCGTTTAGGCTGCCAGGCCCGGTGTGTTCCCTTGATGGGGAGGAGCAGCGACACTGACGGCCATGCTGCCCACTTAGGCTGGGCCCCGCCAGCCCTCTGGCGTGGGGCAGTGGGGCCAAACCTGAGTGCACCAGGGCTCCCCACTGGGGGCCTGCCCGGGCCACCCTGCTACCAGCAGCCTGTCCCCCTTCTCAGGGATTGGGAGTGACGCTGCCCGCCGGCAGGTGGGGGCTGAGCCTGGCGCAGGTGAGGCATGGCGGCCTGCCCCGGGGAGGGAGCCACAGGGACTGATGATGTGTACCACTTCCAATCTTGCTGGGGGCACCCGCCCACGCGGCAGGACTCCGGGGTTCTAGTCCCAGCTCTGCCAAAGATTCTCTGGGTGGCCTTGGGCATGTCCCTTCCCCCTCTGTGCATGAGGGGTGAGCCTCATGTTTAAAAATCACTGTGGATAAAGCACCTAGAGAGCCCCTTAGAGACAGCAATGGTGGGTGCCCGGTCTCCACCTTATAAAGCTGGCTACTAGCACCAGATGTCCTGGCACAAAGGCAGCTGGCAGATAGGCTTTCCCACAGGTAGCCATGGCAGGCGGGCAGGTTTGAGCTCCGAGCACTCCCCGTCCTGTGCCAGTGACTCGCCCTTTGGCATCAGAAATCCTGAGACCAATGGCCTGGCGACGTGTTCCCACAAGGTCCCAGAGCCCTAGAAAGTGGCGGTGACCCAACTGCCTTTCCAGAGGGTCACCCCAAAGCAGCCATGTGGCTGGATGAACCCCAGGAGGCCTGGAGTCGCCTGGCCCCTGCTAAGCCTCTTCGGCTTGGAAATAGCGAAGCTGGAGATTTGCTGAGGGTTGCAGCATTTCCACTCCCGGTGCCTGGGTCCTTCCTTGCCAGTCCCCCGGGCTGATCAGCGTCCGTTCTTCTCCTGAGTTCCCTGCTCTGCCCCCAGGTTCATTTCGCCAACATGTTCTGGTTTTCACTCTCCACCTGCCCCCCAGAAGTACAGCTCTGTCCTCTCGAAATCTCTATCACTGTGACCTCAGCGGTGGAGCCCTGACCTCAGCCCACAAAACAGGAGGGATTTTAGGGTCCGTCCCCACAGTCCGGGATTGAAGCCCTGGGGAAACGGGCAGAGGAACCTGGGGAGACTTTTCCCCCCAGCGGGACAAGATGCTAAATGCAATCGGCTGTCAGTTTCCAGATCTGTGCAAGCGGGTTGGGCCTTTGTGTGTGAAGGGGTGCGGGGCTCTTGGGGGGGAGCAGGGCGGGGCAGGGGAGGGCACCGGCTGGCGTGACAGTGCGTGTTGTCTGTCGGGTTATTAAAATGTGCTGTTTTGTCTTTGTTTTGCCCGATCCCTCCAGAGCTCAGAAGTAAGTCGCCTCCGTGGAGCTGCCAGTCTCTCGAATGTGGCCTTGTGTTGTGCATGGTTTTGTTGAAATGGAACATTTTGGCCATTCAGACCCCCAAAATCTACCCTGTGAATCCATGTTCTGTCCATTGCCCGGGGGTGGGGGGCATCTGCCGAACTGACTCCCCCCTCATTGATCCATTCAGCAGCCTGAACCCCATGGCTAGCAGCCATGTAGCAGCTTACCAGGGCTTCTCTCCCTGCCGGGGGCTTGAGTCACTTGCTGTGTCTCTGCTGCAACCAGAGGCTGACTGCCGCCCAGGTAGGGAATCCTGCACTAGCTTCAGTCTATGTATGGTGAAAAATAGCAGTGAAGCCACAGTAACGTGCTGGGCGGCCTGCCTGGGAGCCCAGGTCTGTCCTCACAGAGCTAGCCTGTGACAGCGTCTGCGTGGCCTCATTAGCCACTTTGAAACTAGCGCAGGGCTGCTCAGCCGAGTTGCAATCACCACTCTGATCGCAGCAGAGACATCCCCAGGGCAAGCACAGGCCAGATCCTGCTCCCGGGCAAACTGGCATGTTAGCCTCAGCATGCCAGCAAGGCACTAGTTGTGAACAGAGCTCCTTGTGTCCCCACCGCTCCTTGCCACCCTGACGCTAGAAAAGGCAGGGCTGGATCCTGTAGCCCAGGGCAGCTGGATCTAGGGGGCAGTCCTGGAACACGTGCTCTAGAACCTCTTAGAACTCCCGAATTCCCCCCTCGGAGCCTTGGGTGGAGTTTCAGGGCACAGCAGAGGAAGGTTTGAGGCAGTGAGATGGGAACTGCCCAGTGAGGCTGAGCAGAGGCCAATTTAGGGCACAGGGAGGGAGCTGCTGATGGGGATAGCAGAGCGAGGAGGACAGCGATGCCTCCATCCCTTTGCTTCTGTGCCTTCCCAAGGGGTTGAATGCCAGGCAGCCCAGCCTGGAGCAGGGGAGGGAGGGCTGCCGGGGGAGTTAATTGCAGAACGGGTGTGGGGTGGGGGGGTCTGGGCAGCAGTCAGGCCAGGGTTGACTGCAGCGGGGGGGTGGGGGCAGTACCTGTGGAGAAAGCCCTTCTAAGCTGTGACATCTCCAGTGGCTCTCACTCATACGAAGGCTTCCCCACTCCGCATCAGCCCAGCGCCGCCCCGAAGGGACATTTGTTGCATCCCCCAGTTGGCCCCATCTGCTCCGCATCCAAATTCACCACAGGGCATCTCAGTCCCATTTCCAGGCCTAGCTGCATGGTAGTGGTTCTCTGTAGCTCCACCGTCTGGTTGTTGGGTGGGTGCTCTCCAGTGAGGCCGGAGCCCTGTTTACTCATCCGAGCCCCACGGGGCCTCGGACACCAAGGTTCCTCCTTGCTCCCAAGTGCCCCCGAAGGCTGATTGCCGACCTGGCACCGGCTCCTGGAGGGAGAAATTTGTTCTCCGGCAGGGCATGGCGGCTTTGGAGCAAGAGGATCGGCCCTCTGCCCTGAGATTCCACAGGGGCCGCCTCATTCGATAGCTGCATGTCTGTGCATTGGAGCCAGCCAGCCGGGCTCTGGAACGCTGTGCATGTCCTCGGGAAGGGCCGCCCCAGGCTCCGTTCTCCAGCTGCTGGACAGGGGCCACTGACCCACTGTCGCTTCTTTTGCTCTAGATTGAGGAGTGTGAAAATGGAGCAACGGAAACTGAATGACCAGGCAAACACCCTGGTGGATTTGGCAAAGGTGAGTTACCGGGAGACAGCTGGCCTCAGCACACTGTGCTGCACCTGGCCTGGGCCCTAGTGCAGGGCTGGGCAAACGTTTTGGCCTGAGGGCCATATCTGGGTGTGGAAATTGGCGGGCCATGAATGCTCATGAAATTGGGAGTTAGGGTGCAGGGGGGGGAGGGCTCTGAGGTGGGGCTGGGGATGAGGGGTTGGAGGTGCAGGAGGGTGTTCCAGGCTGGGACGGAGGGGTTTGGAGGGCAGAAGGGGAATCAGGGCTGGAGCAGGGGGATGGGCTGCAGGCGGCGCTTACCTCAAGCATCTCCTGGAAGCAGCGGCATGTCGCCTCCCCCCCCCACACACACACCCCGGCTCCTACACAGAGGCGCTGCCAGGCAGCTCTGCACACTGCCGTGTCTGTAGGCGCTGCCCCTGCAGTTCCTGTTGGCCGTGGTTCCTGGCCGATAGGAGTTGTGGGGGTGGCGGTTGGGGAGGGGCAGCGTGCAGAGCCCCTTGGCTGCCCCTGCGCGTAGGAGCCAGAGGGGGGACATGCTGCTGTTTCCGGGAGCTATGTAGGGCCATGGGACGCATGGAGCGGGACAAGCCCCCAACCCCACTCCCCAGCTGGAGCGCCAGAGCAGCGCAAGCCCCCAACCTCACTCCCCAGCAGGAGCTCAAGGGCTGGATTAAAACGTATGACGAGCCGGATGTGGCCCCTGGGCCATAGTTTGCCAGGACTCTTGGGTTCTGTTCCTGGCTCTGGGAGGGGAGCAGGAGCTAGTGGTTCAAGCCGGGGGCTGGTAGGCAGGAATCCTGGGTTCTATTCCCAGCTCCGGGAGGGGTGTGAGGTCTGGGTTATGGGAGGGGGAAGGGGTCTAGTGGTTAGGGTTCTATCCCGGCTATGGGAGGGAAGGGGACTCTGGTGTATTAGAGCGGATGGGGGTGGGCTGGGAGTCAGGGCTCCTGGGTTCTATCCCTGGCTATGGGAGGGAAGTGGAGTCTAGTGGTTAGAGCAAGGAACTGGGCGTCAGAACTCCTGAGTTCTATTCCCAGTTCTCTACTGGCTCTCACCGTGTAGCCTTGGTGAAATAATCACTTTGGTATGTCACTGTCCCCTGGGTCTGAGCCCTAACCCTTGGGTATGGGTATCAGGAGCCCTTGAATGGCTAGTGCCTTGGGAGCTGCGAGGCCAGGAGCCCTGCAGCTGCCTGCTGAGATGTGTCGCGTCTGAGCACCTGGCCTCGCCCCTTCTCTCTGGCAGACCCAGAACGTCATGTACGACATGATCTCCGAGCTCCAAGAGCGCAATGAGGACCTGGAGAAACGCATCAGCACCCTGGAGAGCAAGATCGACTCGCTGGGCCTCAGCCTGCATGCCCTGCCGGGACTCATCAGCCAAGCCATAAGCCAGCAGCAGCGAGAGCTGGCCAAGCGCTGCGCCCCCAGGTTCTGCCCCATCTCCAACAGCTCAGAGAGGTCCTCGTGGACGCCCACGCGCCGGCAGAAGTCTCCTTCCACCACTCCCCACACCTCGTCGGACAGCGGGTGACACCAGGGGGCGGGCCTGGCGCTCAGGCCCGTTTATGTCTGGCCATTGTGTGGCTGATCCTGTTTGCTTTGTTCTGTAAAGCCCTGTACAGTTAAACTCCTGGAGTTCATCGTGCTGGAGTGAAGTTAGAGCTGCCATATGGGCCTGGGGTGGGTCAGGGCTGCCTTTAGCGTGAGGAGGAGGGGCAGGGTGGAGAGAGGCGGGCGGCAGGGAATCCGAAGTAGCGCCCGGTGCCCCAATGCTCATGAGTGGAGGCAAGGCACCGCTCTAGGTCATCATGACAATGGGCTGTACAGAAGCAGCATGGTTTAGTGGTTAGGGCAAAGGGCTGGGAGGCAGGACTCCTGGGTTCTTTAGGAAGCTTTGGGAAGTAGAGGAGGGGTTGAGTGGTGGCAGAAAGGGGATCTGGGAACCAGAACACCTGGGTTCTGTTGGGAGCCAGGAATCCTAGGGTCTAGTTCTGGCTCTGGGAAAGCAGTGGAGGGGCAGGGAGCCAGGACTCCCAGCTTCTCTCCCTGGGTCTAGGAAGGTGGTGTTGTGTCATGGTTAGGGCAGGGCAGGGACTAGGGATCAGGACTTCAGGGTTCTATGCCTGGCAGTTCCACTAGGTAACCTCAGCTTAGTCACGTCACCATTCTGTGCCTCAGTTTCCCCATCTGTAAAATGGGGGATAACGATACTGACCGTTGTAAAGTGCTGTGAGATTCCTGGCTGCAATATTAAGCCAATACAGACTGTGAACAGGGCAGGTGCAGCCAATCCGGCCCGGCCCGAAGAGCTTGGCTCACGATGGCTCCTGACCACAGCGCCACACGGCAGCCAGGACCCAGGATGGGTCTGAATCCAGCTGCGGATTGTGGAAGGAACTCGGTGTAGCAAACGCTGGGTGGCGGGGAGTGCGGGGGGCAGAGCAATGCCCTGGCATTGCAGGGAGGTGGGAAGTGAGCAGAGTGGGGATTTCACTCGGAGCTGCCTGCCCCATGAGCCCTTGGAGCTCTGCCCTGGGGAGGGAGGGATGGGCATAGGGGGCTGCTCCCCCCCTTGAATGATGTTAAAAGCTAAACGTTGTATGAACTGCATCCCTGGCATCAATCTTCTGGGTGAGCCACTGAGGCTTTCGATCATCACAAATGGCAAGGGAGTGGTGGCCAGGCGACAGGGAAGGGGAGGTGGGTGCTGGGTGACGGGGAGGGGAGGAGAGGTGGGTGCTGGAAGGGGAGTTGTCCGTGAAACATCCCAAGGCTTGACAAAGCCCTGGCTGGGATGATTTAGTTGGGGTTGGTCCTGCTTTGAGTAGGGGGTCAGACTAGGTGACTGCCTGAGGTCCCTTCCAACCCTGTGATTCTGTGATCCCCGGGCTGAGCTGTGGCCCCACCACGAATGGCCGAGGTCCTTGCCCTCGGAGGACAGGCTGCAGGTTGCTGGTTAACGGCTGCGTCTCAAGCATACTCAGCGCGATCCACAAAGCACAGGGAGGCAGGGGCCCAGGAGGGACTGGACCAGGGGCATTCTCAGTGCTGAGCATGAGGGTCCCAGCTGGGCCTGTCCTGGCCCCCTAGGGGAGACATGGTCTGGGGATTCGTCCCAGGGATCAAAACCCAGGTGGAGGAACCCGCCTGGGAGCAGGGACCAGGCCCAAGCCAGGGTTCTGGTTCAGTCCCAGTGGACAAGTTCACCCTCTAGGCCAAACTTCCCAGAGACCAGGCACACTGTGGGGGGTTTTTAATCCGAATCCTAGTGTAGGATGGGTCATTGACACAAGGTAATATCATGGGGTGGACACCGACCGCCCCGTTCTCCCCATCCTGCTGCTCACCCCCCTCCCTGGGTTTTGTGAATGGGCTCAACCCAGCGCTGACTGAATACCCTAAGACACACATGGGATGCTCAGCCAACCACAGGCCTCCTGTGACTGAAAGTTCTTTGAGGCGGGTACCTGGCGCACCAGACCGTTCCATTGTGATTTACCAAGGGAGGGGCAGCGCGGGGCAGGGCTGCTCCCCATTGTAAATGGAATTTTAAATGTTTTGCAAGGAGAGATTTCCTCACCTTGCACCATCATTTACACTGGTGCAAAGTCAAATGCTGTTGAGTCAGAGTAGCAGCGTTTCACGCCCACTTTGCACTGGTGCAAATGGCTGCACAGCAGCACAGGATCTCAGTCCCCTGGCCTCCAGCTTCACTCGAGTATGTGGGTTCTGATGGCAGAATCCAGGGAACTTTCAAATAAACCCTTTTCCTTTGGAGCCAAACTTCAGATCCTGGCCAGAGCTGTGGGAGGACGGGGGGCAAGGGGTCTGGTCCTTTGTGACTTTTCCTTAGGAATATCGAAATTTTTTTTTAAAGGGAAAAATAAATAAAGAGTCCAGCATATGGCCAGTGTTTTATATGCAGGTTGCGGCGTGGCGAGGTCTGTAATATTTAGAATATTAGAATATTAGGGTTGGAAGGGACCTCAGGAAGTCATCTAGTCCAACCCCCTGCTCAAAGCAGGACCAATCCCCAGATGAACAGTTTACTACTTTCTCTTCCTGCTATGTCAGCTTGTCGAGAGATGCTCATGTTATCTCGGGGGCTCTTGGGGAAGCCTTGGTTCAGGGGTTCCTGGATTAGAAGATGACCTGCGAAGGGAGCCAGCTACAGAGCTGAAGGAAAGCCAGAAAGTTGGCTAGTGTGTAACTCACCGGTGAGTGTGTGAGTCTAGCAGGGAGAGCTGGGGCAATAATGGATTTTTCGGTTCACTGTCAATTCCGGAGGGATAAAATTGTTCTGGGTCAAACCACAAACAAACATGCTTGAAATGTGGGGCAACTCCAAGTTGGAAAATAAATGTATGTGAGGTCAAAGGAAACACTTTGTTCAGCCCAAAATGGGAAACAGTTCATTTCTGCCTTGAGGGCTTCTGAAGTTTGTCGTTTTTTTGAAAACACCGTGAGCTAAAAAATGGAAACTGTCCAACAAAATGTTTTGATTTGATTTTTGTCACAGGATTTTTCCGACTGATCCAGTTCGGCGAAAGCGGCACAAATTCACGGGAGGTTTCGTGTTGCCGAACCTGCGTTTTTGGCTACAAGAAGTTTCGGTGGAACAGTGTCACCCAGCTGTAGTTCTGGGCACCCCTCTGGGCCCAAGCCACAGCGCTGAGTCTGGGCAGCCCCAGCTGGGGCACCTTGGTGAACTGGTGAACTGCCAGGTGTTTGAGCTCTGGAGCTGCCCAGTTCTATCCCCTGGGGTGGCAGCTGTCAGGGTCCTGCAGCTCATTCCACAGGCTTGATAGCAGCAGCTGGGCCAGATCATGCATCCTGTGGAAGCCAGTAGGAGCTTTACTGTTGATTTGAAGAGGAGCGGGATTTAGTCCTGTGGGCCCAACGGGCTGCAGGTGAGGTTCTGTCCCAGCACAGGACACCTGCCCACATGGGTCCTGGCCTTGGTTTGGAAACTAATCGTCCCGTGACCTGCAGGGACAGGGCACATGAAGACCTCAGGGCTGGATCGTAGCCTGGTTCAAATCGCTTTAGCTGCAGACGTCTCTGGGGACTGACTGCAGCAGGGGTGGAGTTGATCCAAGAGTCCAGCGTCAGACCTGGGTCATGGGGGAGTCAAGCAGCCTTGAGTGCATTCGCATTGTCCCTGGGCTGGTTCCACGGCCGGGGCCTGCTGCGCTGCGGAGCACGGCAGCTGTTGAGGTCCCATGGGGGTGCCTGCCGCTCTCCTTTAGCGTGCTAAGTGGCCAGCTGGAGCCGGCGCTGAGGGGATGCTCAACCTTGAGCTGAGCAGGGTCAAAGGAAATATCTGTCTGGGACTGGTGGTGGTGGATCAGTAAGGGGCGCTCTTCCCTTGTGTCAGCTCCGACCAGCACAGGCCCCAGCACTGCTGGTTCCTGAGCTCTTGCAGTCACCAGAGACCACCTGGCACTTTAACGAGAGGTGAGGCATGACCTCTGGCCTCCCAGCCAAATTCCAACTGGTCCAATTGTGTTCTGCAGCAGCCAGGCTTGGTCCTCACTCTGAGATGAAGGATTGGTTCATAACTCCCTGGCGAACCGGGAGCCAGGACTCCTGAGTTCTATTTCTGGCTCTGGGAGAGGAGTGGGGTCTAGTGGTTAGAGCAGGGGGGGGGGGACTGGGAAGCCATACTCCTGGTCCCAGCTCTAGAAGGGAGTATTCTCTAGTAGATAGAGCAGGACTCCTGGGTTCCATTCTCCTTGTTGTAATCTGGGCAAGTCACTTCACCTGTCTCTGCCAGCTTCCCCCTCCCTAACATGGGGATAAGCCTCACCTGCCTACCTGAGGGGGCTTTATGGATTAATTAACTAATTTACTTTGCAGCTGGGCAGAGAATGGGGCTGCAGATTGTGCCCTCGGCTCCAGCTGGCAAAGGCAGGAGCTCGTCCCCGCTAGCTGGCATTCCTTAGGGCTGTGGGACCACAACCGGCGAAGGGCTTTGATGTAGAGTGTGTGACCGTAACGGAGCTGGGAGGGGAGGATGTGTCAGCCTAACTCTCCCCGCAATCCGAGCCCCATCGTGCAGTGCAGGAAAGGAGCCCAGAAATCCAAGCTGGAGTACACAGCAAGTAGCCGTGCCCTCCGCAGAACCCGGCAACCAACGAGGATGGAGGGGACGTGGCACCACTGCAGGGTGAGCTGTGACCCAGGCCAGTGCATCTGGGCTATTAGCATCAGGCATAGAGTCCTGGGGGGGCCGGAACGAGCCTGAGCCTTGCCCCAAATATCTGCCCTTGGCCGTGTCTGGTTCGAAGGGAATTAATGTGGACTCTTTAGAGGGTACTAGATTCACACCCAGCAAGCCAGTGCTGTGGGTGGCTGAAAGCCAGGACTCCTGGGTTCTGTCCTCAGCTCTGTGAGCCTGGGGAGGGGCGGGGGGGCATGCATTGTGGCTGGTTTGGTTTGGTTTGATTTTTGAAAAATCCTCCTGCCAAGCGCCTTGTGAGGCATGAAATGAACCTCAGCTGCTAATTGAGGGCTGGAATGGCAGCTGTTCGGGAACTATCCCCCTCGCCCACGTACGCCCAGCCTGGCCCGTCGATCACTCTCGGCTGCTTGGCCGGGAACGCATCAATAAGCCGCGGCGCTGCCTCTTCCCATTATGGATCCAGCCTGCAAGCTGCCCTGGCCTCATCCATCAACCTGCCACCTTGGCTTTGCTGAGAGCCGGAGCTGGGGAACAAATCATCTCCACTGCGCTGCGCAGGCCCCATCTGTACATGCCAAGCTGGTTCCCTGCCTCCCCCTGACTATATACAGTCCAGTGGGAACTGACTACAGAGACGGGGGGCGAGGGGGAGTCGGGATTGAGGGGCACCAGCGAAGCTGTGTGTATGGGAGAGTCCAAGGCTGGAATAGTGACAGGCTGTGGATCAGGATTGGGGGGCACCAGTGGAGGGGCCTGGGGAAGAGTCCAAGGCTGTGGCTGTGTTTATGATCTGAGTGAGCCAAGCCCGGAACAGGGCTCCCCCCTCCAGCTGAGTTTGGGTCAGTGTCAGCTACTGGCACCTCGTGTGTTCCCTGGTGGGCCCAGCGTTTAACACTGGCATCAGCAGGCCAGCTCCCCAGCTGTCTGAGGCAGGGCACAGCTGGTTTCGCTGGAGAGGCTATGAACTGACCCCTCTGGCTCAGCTGGGCAGGTGAAGTGATGGTAAAGGGGGATTCTCTGGGGAGGCTGCTGGACACAGACAGACTCTGTGGTTCTTTGGGGCTCCCAGTGTCCTCCTAAGCCAGAGCCAGGGCAGCTTTGGAGCAGATCAAGGACTTAGTGCTTCCACCAGCGTGACTCTTCCCCAGCCGGAGAGGAGAAGCCTCTGCATGAGAAGCGAGCTGGGGAGGTCATTGTCTGCCAACCAGAGATACCGAGGGCCCTGCTGGGAGCAGGCCAGTGAGAGCCCAGAGCCACCTGCTGCCCGGCCCTCCTGCCCCGGGAGTGTAGTGAAACATGCCAGGCAGGCTGGACACAAGCAGCTGGATTTGGGCGGGGGTTTGGGGGGGAGGGTATTTTCTTTAGCAGAAATGCACAGCAGGGCTCCAGGGTGTCTGTGCTGGAGGGACTGGAGGAGAGGGTGACCCAGGAATGCTGGGCACCACTAATGGGGAACTGGAACCTTTGCAATGAAATAGGGAGGCTGTCTAGGCCAGTGGCTAGAGCAGGGACAGATGGGGATCAGGACCCCGGGGTCCTAGTCTGGGCTCGCAGAAGACAAAGGGGGAGCCTAGTGGTTAGAGCAGGGAAGCCAAGAGCAGGGATTGGGAGTCAAGATTCGCTTTGTGACCTTGAACAACTCCCTTCCCCCTCTCTGTGCCTCAGTTTCCCCACTGGTAAAGTAGGGAGAACATCTCCCTCCCTGGGGTCCAAATGTGCAAGGCAGTGTGGGGGCTGCGCTGTGATTCCTGGATGGAAATGGCGTGTGGCTCTCAGTTTTCTGTTGCCCAAGAGCAGGTGGCTCACAGCCACAATGATGGTTTCTACTTTGGGATTTGGGGGTTGTAGGAGCCAAGCCTACACTAATTTTGCACTAAATTTGCACTAATTTTGGGGGCTGTGAAATTAGTGCAAACCCAACTGGGGGACCTCACAAACGTCCCCCATCTGCCGTCCTGGCTAAGAGCAGCCCTACAAGAACGTGCATGATCCAGTCAGATTTTACCAACAGCCCAATGCAACAGACCCTGCTCTCCAGCCTCCCGTCCCCTGTCAGGGCCAGATTCTCCCAAACTGCTCGGCAGGGCGGGTCTGAGGGACCTGCCCCAGAATGGGAGCTCTGGGGGTGGAGCACTGTTGAGCTAAGCCGGTTTAGACTGGAAGCGCTTTGGGGCAGAGACTGTCTCCTCGCTGAGTGTCTATTCAGCCCCTAGGGTGGCGGGGGGCTGGCCCGTGACTGGGACACCCCGCTGTTCTTGCAATACAATGACTCAGTAATAATGATATGCCTGAAACCCGGCCCTACCCGGGAGCTGAGATCTCTGGACCATCCAGACCTGAAGCGCCAGGGCTAGGAAGAAAAGCCGATGGGCACTGGGTGGCTGCAGCATGCCCGGCCTTCTCGATTAGCTCCTGACCTTGAAATGCTCCAAGCACCAAACCCCCACTCGCCCGGCGCTCCCCTGGCCAGCGAGGCTGGGAGCACCATGGAGAGAGGGTGGACGGTGTCACGGCCCCATGAGGGGAAGACACACCCAGCCCTACCTGGGACTGACCTGCCCTCTGTGGGCACCGGCCGAGGCTGGCAGAGGCCAGGGTGCTGTAGCCTTCTGGGCAAAGACACTTTATTCTGCTTCGCAAATAACTTGGGACCAGTGTGAACTGCAGGGGCAGGGCACCCCCTGCTGGCTGCTGCTGCAAAGAGATGCGCTTTGGCCGGAGCAAGCAGCTGAGTCAGCTGAGTCAGAGACTCGGACTTCTTAAAATTCAGGTTCCCACCCTCCTCCCCAACCAGTCCTCTTCATTTGGGCTCTAGCCGCTTCGGGGTGCGGCAAGTTCTTTGTGGTGTCGTAGTGTGGGGGTGGGCGGGTCTAGTGGTTAGAACCCAGAGAACTGGGAGTCAGGACCCCTGCTTTCCAGGCCCAGCTCTGCCACTGCCTCCTGCTGTGACCTCAAGCAAGTCACGGCCCTGCTCTGTGCCTCAGTTTCCCTCTCTGGGGAATGAGGAACATTGACCTGACCTGAAAGAAGGGGCTGTGGGTGAATGGTTCATGCTGACACAGTGCCTGCAGTGTCTCCGATGAAAGCTGCTCTGTCTCTCTTGCTAATGCACCTGTCTCCCTGGCACGGAGTGGCTTTGCCGTGGCTTCTGGGCTTGGCACTAAGAATCCCATCGGCCCAGTTCAGCCAGAAGGGCTCATGAGTCTCCTCCCAGCCCCTGACTGTATGTGGAGCAGCCAACAGAGGGGGACAAAGACCCACATGGTGTTAGCCTAGGGTACACTAAGTGTCATAAGTTAAGTAGCTGTCAGCACAGCGCCTCCTGCTGGCTGTGGCGTCCTATTACAACAGAAAAAAGTGGGTCCTGCACCCATTCCTCTGCCTCATCTAAAGAAACGGGGAGTGGTTATGGCCTCCTGAAATCTGTCCGTGAGCCCCAGGCTAGGACCCCGGCCAGGCTAGAGAGAAGTTTATAGACTCAGTGATACTAAGTGTGACAAAGGGGCAGGCGGATAGAGCAGTGGCAAGGAAGGGGTTAAGTGTGCCTGATTAGTTTGGGCGGGGGGGGCGGGGAATTAAAGATCCAGAAAGGTGCCACGTGTAATGCTTAAAGCAACCCAGCAAATGGGAAATTTTTTCTATGTTGGCCCGGCCCAAATCTGATTAGCTGTGGGGCGGGCTGGTTGTGCCGCAGCCCCAGGAAGGTGAATGATCCTGCCCCTCCTGATTGATTGGAGAAACACTTTAGCCATAGTGCAGCAGGGTGTGCTGAGACGGCGCTGGGCCTGAGGCTGTGTGGACGCCAATCCTTCTGGCCCAGTGGCTCAGGTCTCAACCATTTGATTTAAAGGAAAGTCTTCATTAGCTGCTAGCAATATAGTGCCTATAGTACACAGCTGAGTCCAGCCTGTAGGGGGCAGTGATCAACCTCATGCTGTTCATAACCGTACTATTGGCCTTCCCAGTCCTAGCCTACTACTGCTGCCAGTTCGTGGAGTTACTCCTTTAGCTCCAGTGGGAGAGAGGTCTGCACTGGGTTGCTGAAGCTCGAAGGCTCGAATCCTGTTGGCAGCCCAACGGTCGGGTGGTCAATAGGAATCCCCGGTCTCTGCTGGCAGGCACAGAGCTCTCACAGGTTTTATTTTTGCTGGTAGTAGCCCTGTCACCGCTGCCAGGAAGGCTTGGCTGATGGGCAGGAAAGCCTGGGGCAGAGTGCCGCCCGCCTTCAGGGAAGTGGGGGGGGGCTCCATTGGAAATCTCCCCCCCCAGGGGTGGAGCTTATCATCTGGCCGTTCAGGGGCCCCCGGCTCTGCACACGGGGCTGCCTGGCGGCTGGGCACAGTTAATGTTTAACTTGCTGTATTACATTGGAGGCTAATAACGCACCCAGGGGAGCAGCTGGGCCGAACGCCTTCACAACACCCTGACTTTGCCGGGACGACAGGAGGGTGAGGCTCAGCCATGAACCCATGTACCCCGCAGCCCGTATCCCCACAAGCGAAGGGCAGGTAATGGCTCCCGCCGTTTTCTGTTGGCAATCCTGGGGGCCCTCCCCTCTCGAGCGTAGGCGCAGTTAGTGGCCACGCTGCGAAGGCTGGAGTGGCCTAAGATACCCTGCCGCTGGTGCAGATCCTACAAACCGGCCCTGCCCTGGCTTCCCACAATATCACCCCAGCCGACTCCGCTGACTGCAGCGCCACTGCTGGAAGCAGACGTGGGACCCGGGCGCAAATCCTGCTCTCCGCTGGGACAGCGCAGCCACATCAGTGCAAGAATCCCTGGGTCGGAGGGGGTGTGCGGCTCCCTGCTGGACTTCGTGTGCTCCAGGGTAAGGCAGGGCAGCGGCCCAGCTTGGCTGGCTTTGCCTAGAGAAACTGACGAGATCCCCACTAGTTAGGGCCGGGGGCGGATTTTTCAATGAAATGTTTTTTTTCCACTTGAAAATGCCAATTCATCAAAACAGAACCATCTGGTGGGAAGGCGTTGGCTCGGACGGCCCGTTCATCAGGAAAGTGTCTCAGGTCTGGGACAGCCAAGGGGCCGGGGCTCACCTGGGATGACGGAGGGGGACACTCAAGTCCTTGCTCCAAATCAGGCAGAGTGGGGACTTGAACCTGGCTCACCTATGTGAGTGCCTGGGCCACTGGGCTATTCCGGCAGTGGAGGGAGGGTGTCTCTCTCACTCTCGTATGTGGGGCTGGTTGCGGGGTGTGTGGATGAAAAATTACCAAAGCTCTTGCGGGGGTTTTTCCAGTCTGGAACAAATCCCAAGAATCCTTGTTTTCCAGCCAGCCCCAATGTGAATGCCCGCAGGCCCTCTGGAGATAGAAAACAGGAACGCCAAACTTCTGGGGTCCGTCTCACTGTACCCTCCAGACGAACAAAGTCTCCCTGGGCAGATGGACCCGTCCTTCAGCTCAACAAGCAGATACTCACACCCCCATGTCAATCCCCCAACCCAGCCAAAGGCGTTGCTCCCTCCCTATTTCACCTACACACACTAACTTCACTTGAACGTGACTTGTTAGTGTCTTTTTCCGTGGGGTGCTGATCGCCCCCCTCCCCCTGTGATGTTAGCCCTGCTCTGCAAGTGGATTAGTCAGGTGAGTGCAGAGGGTCGTATCCCTTTAACTTATTCGTGAGCCAGCTAGTGGTGCTCACCATGTTCTAGAAGGCAGCCGGCCCGGCAGTGGGATGTAATCAGTCCTTGCGTGTTGTGTGTTGTTAGTAAACATGGGTCTGTGGACCCCACCTTGCCTGGGTGGCTGTTCTGGTACAAAGGGAAAAGCCACATCCCCACCCCAGAACCAGCCGGGGACGTCCCTGAGTGGAACCCAGGTTTTATGGAGGGGCTACGGAGCCAGGTGCCCACAGTGGGTGAGAAATGAAAAAGCCGGAGCAGTCTGGAGAAGGGGAGAGGACTCTCCTTAGACGTGGCGGCCTTTTTTTTGTTAGCTGCTGCTGTTATTTCTGAACCGGATGCGCTCGGCGGTACTGGGTGAGCAGCGAAATGGCCAGTGAAAGCCACTGGTCGGCGTGGCTGTTTGCTGGGAAGAAGGACCAGGAGGGAGCTGGCTGTGCCAGCTCAGAACTGCTCTAATTGCTTTTCGCATTCAATAGAGACTGTGCGGCTCCTGAGCTTTCAGCGATGAGCTGAGAACAATCCCAAAGAGCCAAGAAATTCTCTCTATGTTCAACAATAAGGCCTGACAGGCTGCCCCATATAGCCCAGCCTCGAGTGGCATTAATGGGGGTGCCCGGGGCACCCGAGCCGAAGGGACTGGTTACCAGTGCTGATTCCTACGGATGGGGAAGAATTGGAGTGTCAGAGTGGTGGTGACGTCACCATAAGCCAATCAAAAAAGCACTAGCTAAGTTCACGGAGGACAGGTCCATCAGTGACTATTAGCCAGGCTGGGCAGGGACGGTGTCCCCAGTCTCTGTTTGCCAGCAGCTGGGAATGGGCGACAGGGGATGGATCACTTGAAGATTCCCTCTTCTGTTCATTCCCTCCGGGACACCTGGCATTGGCCGCTGTCAGCAGACAGGATACGGGGCTAGACCCAGCACCCTTTGGGCTGCCCCAGAGTGGCTGGTCTTACGTTCGTTATGTTCAGATTGTTCCCTTGGTGCTGAACACTTACCGATGAGCAGTGACTGATGGGAAACGAGCCGCAGGCCCAAGGCAATGCTATTGGAGAGGAATTCGTGGTCCGAGCGCAGGCGTTGCTGGGTTCGAAGCCCAGCTCAGGAACCCCTCCAAGGTGCACACCAAGACCACAGCCTCGTTCCGCTGTACGTACCCAGCGTGAGACAGTCCCTGCCGTGAAGGGCTCAGTCTAACCAGACGAGGCGGCTAGCAAAGCACACAGATGGGCAGTGACTTACCCAAGGCCCCTGGCAGGGCTGGGACAAGAATGCACAGGGCCTGCTCCAGCTTTTTTGCCACCCCAAGTGGCGAGGCGGGGAAAAAAAAAAAAAGATAAAGCTGTGATTGGCGGCACTTCGGCGTCAGCTCTACCGCGCCACTTCATTCTTCAGCAGCAATTCGGCAGCGGGTCCCTTGATCCGAGAGGGACTGAGGGACCCACTGCCAAATTGCCATCGAAGACCCGGATGTGCCACTGTGACGAACTGGGAATGTTCTTAATGTTTGCTCTGAATACTGTGTTGGTGCCTCAGTGTCCCCTAGGCAGTTCTTAAGTATCTAGGTGGTGGGATAAGGGTGTGTGATTGCTGCAGAGCAAAGGGCCAGTGCACCTAAATGCCTGGCACTCTGTCTCCTAGCAACTGATGGCCTGGCCTCTCTCCTGCAAAAGGTGCCAACTGAAGGTGTTGGAGACAAAAGATCAGGTGACTCTCTGGCCGGAAAGGGCTGAGCAGAGAGGAGGGCTGGAGGGGTTTGTTAGCCTGGAGCTGCCTGGGACAAGGAGTGAAGTGCAGACCTGGGGTCTGGCTCACGACCCCCTAGAATGGCCCGGCTGAGGGGTCCGGTCACGTGATCTACACTCTGTTTTAGACCCGTTTCCTGTCATCGAAAAACCTCTGTTTTACTGCTGGCTGAGGTCACGTCTGACTGGCAAAGTGGGGTGCAGGACCCTGTGGCGTCCCCAGACCCTGCCTGGTGGGCTCGCTGTGGAAGCGCACGGAGGGGCAGAGGATGCTGATGCTCCCAAGGAGAGACCAGGAGGTGAAGACGTGAGCTTCTTGCCCAACAAGTCTGCTCCGAGGGAGAGAAGGCTCCCCAAATCCTGCTGGCTTTGTGGGAGCAGTTCCAGAGCATTGCCCGGTGACTCCGGACAGCCGCCCCTCCTTGGCCACCCAAGCACCCACTTCCTGCGCTGGCCTTGGAGCCGCCCTGAGAATCCAGGTCCCCTGCCATTAGCATAGACCACACTGCCATCCAAGGGCCAGGAGGCTACTGTAGCGGCTCAGGAGAGAGTGGAATGAGAGAGCAGGATGCTAACTCTCACCAAAGAATTTTATTTGCCGATGTAATTACGAATAAACGAATAGGCTTGTAGCAAGAGCTCATGAACCTCAGCGTAACCTGTCCTGTTCTTCCCTCTCCACTCAACAGGTGCCTGGCCAGATCGCAGAGAGAGAGCTCCCCAGTACCATGTGCTGGATGAACTAGAGACTGAAATGCTGTGACTTCTTGGACACATGGCAAATTCTACCTCCTCCAAGGAGAAGAGGCGGCCCATCGTGGAGTCGGATGGAGACCCGCTAAACTCCTCCTGGCAAATGTGGCCCTCGCAAGCCTGGACCAGGGCATCCAGCAGGTCCTACCCTGGCAAAAGCGACTTGTCTGACTCCTTCGATTCCTCCATCTATGAGCCTCCCCTGCCAGCCCAGCCGCCTGTCGGGGACATCACCCGCAGCTCAGAGACCCAAGAGGCCTCTCCCTTGAAGCCCGTCAGGCGTTTTATCCCACGGTCGTGGAAGAACTTTTTCCAAAGATGGAGGCGAGCGCCCGAGCCGTTCCTGCCGCTGCCCTACGCCGCCGCCCAGTGCTCCCCACCTGTAAGTCCGTTGTCAGATCGCCGCAGGCTAGTCCACAATGGCAGCTCCAGCAGCGGTTTCCAAGAACCCTCCTGGTCCAGCCCCTCTGAGTGTAACCAGGAGACAGAGATGTCTCCCCCCAGGAGCCAGCAGGGCCAACCCGCCTTGCCGAGCTACGAGGAGAAGCTGGAGGCCTACAACCTCAAGTACTCCTACATGAAGTCATGGCCAGGCCTGCTCCGGCTGATGGCCGGGCTGGAGCTGCTCTTTGGCGGCATGGTCTTTGCTTGTGTCTGTGCCTACATCCAGAAGGACTACCAGTGGTACAACCTGTACGGCGGGAGCCTGCTGTCAGGCGGCCTTTTGGGGGGAGGCTATGGGTACAATTATTACGGCCCTATGACCCCCTTTGTGCTGGTGGTGGCCAGCCTGGCGTGGCTGGTCACGGTCATCCTCTTGGGGCTGGGGGTCACCATGTACTATAGGACCATCCTGCTTGACTCCCACTGGTGGCCCCTGACGGAGTTCGCCCTCAACATCATCATGTTCCTCCTCTACATGGGGGCGGCCATCGCCTACGTCAATGACGTGAACCGCGGCGGCCTCTGCTACTCCCTGTTTGCCAGCAACCCGCTCATAGCCGCCTTCTGCCGAGTGGAAGGGGGCCAGGTGGCGGCTATCACCTTCCTCTTCATCACAACCCTGCTCTACCTGGCCGGGGCACTGGTGTGTCTGAAGATGTGGAGGCACGAGATGGCGAGGAAGCAGCGGGAGGGCTTTGAAGCACTAGTGAGTCCTAGCGCTAGCATGCCCCAGAGCAGGAGGAGGCAGCTTCCTAGCACTTCTGCCCCCTTCCCTGCCCCCAAGGCCCGGCGCCTTCTCTTGGCTCTGGGAAGGATTTGCCCTGTGCAGGTACCTCCTCGATTCCAGGGCTACAGGGGCCGGGTTGCACTCATGTGTCAAACGCCCGTACGGGGCATTGCCGGGAGGCAGAATGCAGGCCCACCTAAGCCACACCCCCTGCTACTTTTGACACTCCCCCCTCCCTCCTGCAGCCTCGCCACTCCTCCCCACTCCACCCAGGCCTGCCAGGGGGTTGGTTGTGCTGGGGAGCTCCCCTGGGGGGCTCATGCCTGGCTAGCAGCTATTAAAGGGTGCCACGGCTGTGAGTAACCTGGCCCTACGCCCCAGCCCCATGCGCGGTTGCATTGTGTGGGGTGAGGCTGTGGCGGAGAGTCCTGGAAAGGTTGGGGCAAACCCTGAACTGGGGACAGTGGCGGTTACATTGGTTCCAGGATTAACTCTGTAGGAACTGGAGATGGTTCCGTGCAGAGTGATCCCAGTGGGGATCCACAAACCGAAGCCTTCCAGAGATGCACGGATCATCCTTCTGGAGCCTCCATCCAGCCCAGCCGCCTGTCTCCAGGCCGGGCTGCATCAGAGACAGCCGTCATTCAGGCTGTGCGGCTGACAGCACGCTGGCTCTGTGCGGCAGTAACCTCCCTCTCTCGGGGTGCTTCTGCCCAGCCGTCGGGATGTGTGTGACTGCCACTCCTGCAGACTTACTAGCTCAGGTACCTACCCAAGGTCCTGGGTGTGCTGCCGCAGCTACCGTGCTATGGTTACCCACCTAGCGCTGATCTCAGCATCTACAGGTGCTACAATCACACCCCCTTTGTGCCCTCGCCCTTTGCATGGGCTAGGGGGTTGGGGCTTGCCTAACCCTCCCTGAGGCCATGCCTAGAGATTGGAGGCTGCTCTCGAGGAGGTGGGCTGTGGAGCCTGGGGTGTTAACCCAGGCTCTAGGAGCTCACTTTTTGAGGTCTATGTGGATTAAATCATAGAATATCAGGGTTGGAAGGGACCTCAGGAGGTATCTAGTCCCACCCCCTGCTCAAAGCAGGACCAATCCCAACTAAATCAGCCCAGCCAGGGCTTTGTCAAGTGGGGCCTTAAAAACCTCTAAGGAAGGAGATTCCACCACCTCCCTAAGTAACCCATTCCAGTGTTGTCACATTGCTGCTGAGCCTCACACCCCTCTGTCTCTTTAAGCACAACCCCGTCCCCCTGCAAGCCAGACCCAAGCGGATCGTCTTCCAGGATGAGGTGATGCCATCCGGGAGCCTCCCGGGGAAGGTCACCAAACAGTTGGGGTTCTCCGAGAAAGGCGAGGCGTCAGGGGCCTTGAGTTGCTCCATCCCGACGGGGCACACCCCAAAGCCACACATCGTTCCTGACTATGTTGTGTAAGTAACGACCCATCGCCCCGGTCCATGTCCCTGGCTGCGGGAACGGGCGAGGGCTGGTTTGGGGCTGTGTGCTGGTGGGTCATTACCAGGAGGATGCAGGGGCTGAAAAGGCAGCACTGGCTTTATGCAGCACTCTCTATCCCGGCAACTAAGGCACCAGACTGGGATCCAGGTGACCTGGGTTCAATGCCTGACTCTGTCCCAGGCTCTCCAGGTGATCTTGAGCAAATCACTGCATCTCGCTGAACCTCAGTTCCCCAGTGGGAGAATGAGCCTTCCTGTGTCTACACAGACTGAGCTCTTTGGAGCAGGGTCTCTCCCGGCAGCACCTGACGCAGTGGGGCCCTGAGCCTCCAGATACAACTATAATACACACAATATCTGAGCACCCACCCAGCTCTGCTGGCGTTTTCCTTCCTAATAAGCCCCTGATTTCCTCTCACCATTTTCCCACCGAGTTAACATTTTCCCACCATTCGCGTATCCATCCCTTGCCACCGATCTTAGAGTCCTTTCCCCCCCCCCTTGTGAATCTCTTGGGGCTGGGTAGGAAGTACCCGGGGATCTGCTGCCACGAGGAGAGAGAGAAGTACAAAGCCGTCTTCAATGACCAGTACGCGGAGTACAAGGAGCTCTACTACGAGGTCCATGCGGCGCTGCAGAAGTTCCAGGAGTTGGACGCCATGATGAGCCGGCTGCCTCGTCGCACGCCCAGCAAGAAGGTCAGTTGCTAAGCAGAGGGGGCATGGCACAGGCAGGGCGGAGCGGGGGCTGGGATGTGGGGCCTTTCACCACTCAGGAATGGCTTCCTCTCCTGCCTGGCTCAGCAGTGGGGAATGTTTGGTGGAATGAATTGATGGTCTCAGCTGATTTCCTACTAGGACAGGAACAACCCACAAAAAAACCCCTGGAACAGTTTGGCCCCTTTCTCGCAGTGCTGGCAAAGAGGACCAGGGCTGGAGGGGCTGTGGAGACAGGTAGGGCACCCACCAGGAGCAGAAGCAGGTAGAACAATTTGGCCCAAGACATAGACTGGTCAGGCCAGAAGCAGCAGAGGGTCGACTGAGCCACCAGAAACAACAAAGGAGCCACTGCCGCCCTTGTGACGGAGCCGTCCGGAAAATTCCTTGGGAGCGGAGCCACCGAGCTTTGTGCTTCGGGTTCCGCTGGTGCTTCCTTGAGGAAGCCAGTTCAAGTCAAAGCCTTGTGGCCCATGAACCGACATTGCCCCTGCTGGGTTCAGTAATACTCAGAGCAGAAGCCCAGGGCTGATAGAGCAGATGACCAGCTTCCCCTTTCCTCATTCTGCTGGGATCCAAGCCAACTCCAGGCTTTGTAGGTCTGGTTATTTACCACATGCCGGCTTCAGAGCTACACGGGTGCGTGGGTGACACTGCTAATGAGCGAGTCTGACCTTCTGGGGCCTACTCCAGGCAGGAATTTCTTCCCACACTTCCTTCTAGCAGCGATGAACCAAACCTTGATTCAGTGTCTCCCTGCCCCCCCCACACACACACGCTTTCCCTGAGTCATTCTCTACCAGCTACATTTGAAGACCCAGAGGATTGTTCGGGGCAGTTCCTGGTTTTCCAGGATCTGAGATCCCAGCTGGCAGATTAAAAGAGCAGCAGCATTTCCCAGCCAGGCCCTTATCAAAGTTATCCTGCCGGACACCCAGCTGAAGGGGGACTGATGTCCTCCCCCTATTCCCAGAGAGTTGGTGGAGTCCCTGGCTGCCTGGTTACTGGAGCTGGCTGCAGCATTCCGGGGGCACAGTCTCCGGTCGGAAAACTCTGATTCGCCAGAAGTGAAAGGTGCCAATTCCGAACAGAGACATGTTTGCAAATCTTCTGGCCAAAGGAATTTCCACTCCCCGCCAGCTCTGCTGCTGAGCCAGGCTTGCTGGGGCTGCTCCCTGCTACTGCCCAGCAGAGCTCTGCCAGGCCCCTTCACCTGCTGCTTTATGCTCCGCAGGAACAGAGCCGGGTCTCCAACATCTGGAAGGAATACAGGCAGAAAAAGAGGGTGAGTTAGGGGCACACTGTGCAAGCCAAAGGACGGGAGGCTAGTAGGCTGTGGGAATGCTGTACAGCCTAGAGCTCGCCGCATCACAGGGTGTGGTTGTAGTCTGTGTAGATCAGTGGTCCCCAACCTTTTTTATCTGGCAGGCACCAGACAACGAGCCACGGAGGTCCGTGGCGGCGGACAAGCATCCGCCAAAATTCTGCCGACAAGCTGCAAAGTCAATAGACGTCGCTGCCGAACTGCCGCCGACAAGCTGCGTCATCCAGAGGCGGCGCCGCCAAAATACCGCTGAAAATAGGCTTCATTTCAGTGGCGACGCCTCTGGATGATGCAGCTTGTCGGTGGCGTTTCGGCGGATGCTCATCCGCCAGCCAGTACGCAGGTGCACTTAGATGGCCCAGTAGGCACCATGGTGCCCACGGACACCGCGTTGGGGACCCCTGGGGCAGATGTATCCAGCCCGCGTCTCCACTTGAACAGTGCTCAGAGCATCGCTGGCCAAAGAATTCTCCCAAACAAGCAGGGCCCCTCTGGCCAACCGGGGGCTCTCAGGCATTCCCACGCGTGCGGCTGTAGAGACCCTGTGGTATGGAAAAGCCAGGACTGGGTTCAAATGACTCTAACGGGGATTCTCTGTGGAGGCCGCTGGGTGCTGCTAGAACCTGTGATTCCCTTGGGGTCCCTAGACTGGCTGACGTGGTCTTGTGCCATCACTCGCTCTTGGCCTGTCTGGGGCTGCTCACAACAGGACAGCTGCAATGGCTCTGGCCTTCCAGCCGAGAACTCGGGCCCTGTATAAAGGAACGTCCTCTGGTGGGAGCGCTCTCTGCCTTTTCACTTGGCCTGGTCGCTGCCAGCAAGGACGCAGCTCTCCGCAGGGTCGGGAGCATGGGGCAAATCTCGGATCTTCCTGGAGATCCTGCTCCCCAGTTTGAGGGGGGGGAAAGCGGATGAAGCCCAGATTCAGCGGTGGTGATGCTGACAAAGGACCCGTCCTCCTGTCCCTGCAGGATCCCGCCTTCCTGGAGAAGCAGGAGCGCTGCGACTACCTGAAGAAGAAGCTTGCGCACATCAAAGCACAGATCCAGAAGTACGACCGGACAGCCAAGGAGGGCTCCATGTACTTCTGAGCCTGGCACCTGGGGGGTGGCACCATGCCACCCCCGGGCTGGTCCCCAACACCCTGTCCCCCAGCCCTGACTTGCTCTGGGGCTTGCTGATGTCTAGGGGACCTTGGCCAGAAAGAGAGCAGGATACGGGACACTGGGGCTGGAACAATGTGTACAGTGGGGGTGCTGGGAGTCACTGAACTAAACTGTAAACCCTCTGTCTGATGGAAACCATTCCAAGCCGGGGGTGCGGCTGCACCCCTAGTTCCAGCACCTATGGGGCTGCTTGTGCCTTGTGGCCTCCTGTGCATTACACACGCACCCCAGCTGGGTCACATGTGGGTCAGGCGCCATCCCTGCCCCGTGCTGCCCCTGAACCAGCTGAGACTGGGAACCGGCAGTGCTAATGTGCACTCTCCAGGTGGGACTGAAGCTGGGGGTGGAAGGACTGGGGCCTCAGGCGGGGCAGGGAGCGGTGCATCGTTCCTGCTCACAGGAATAGGTAACTGGGGTGCACCACGCATCTGCTCCAGCCAGCAGCATCCAGACCCAGCCTCCAGGTGGCCCCTGTGGAGAAGCTGTGAAACTAGGCAAAGCTTCTGGCTGAAGGGAGCTGCTGTGATGGGATAAAACGCCCCTGGGCATGGCTCTGTGCTCATTTCATGCTGGTGTAAAATTGGGAGTCACAGCACTGAAGACAGTGGACTTGCACTGGTCTGAATCAGGTCATTGACTTCAGTGGGGACAAGACTGGGACCCTGACTCCTTAAAGATGGGAGCAGGGCCAATGAAGGGGGGCAGATGGTACAAATTACCTGGAGCCCGGCGGTCTGGAAGGGGGCCCAAGGCCCAGCTTCCCCGGCTTTGGCAGCCCTGTTTAGCCGGTCCGCCCTTGCTGGGGGGCCCGAAAAAATGTTTTCACTGGGGCCCGAACCTGCTTTCGGTGGCCCTGCGGGGACCCAGGCCAGAGATTGCCTCTTATGCACAGGACTTCATCGCCACGTTCACTTACTCTGCAAAGCAGCCATCGGAAGAGGGAGGCACGTTCATCTGTGCAGCAAAAACTGAGCTTTGGGGGGTGCCCATAACTGTCTGTAAAGAGCGACGGCTTCCCCTTTGAATAAAATACACCTGGCCGCTCGCCTGTGAAATCCCTGGAGCCAGCAGGATCAGCCCTGCCCTGCGCTGGAATTCCCCTGGAGAGGGTCCCTGAAGGGGGGTGCAGGAGGAGGGTGATGCTATTGCATGTGCTGTCTGCTAAAAGCACCGTGGGTCATAGCAGCATCACGTAGGAGATCAGTGGAGCTCTCTGCTCACCATGAATCCTGAGACACACCTCCTTCCCCCAAAGGATGAGACTCTGCTACAGCTTCCCCCCAGGGGATTTACTTCCTTAGTCCAAGCTGTAGCGGCTCATGCTCTTACTGGGAAGGTCCCAGGTTTGATGGTCATTAGGGTTTCACCTCCCACAATCCTCGGTTCGGTGAGAGAAATCACAACCGAAGTGACTCTCCCCCCCCCACAAAACCTGCCTGTTGTCTGTGTTACCGTAGCACCTCGGAGTCCCGGTCCCCATGGCCCTTGGCGGTGCACAAACACGCAGCCACAAGCCGGTCCTGCTCAGCTGGCTTGCCAGTTAACTACAACACAAGAGACCCCAGACTTGAAACAAATCCCTTTTCTGGGAGCTCGCTAGAGACCAGTTGCCTACAGGGAGCAGAATGAGACGGCATGTGCGTCTACACTTCACACTAAGCCCAGGCACTGATTCAGGTTTGAGCCTTCTGGCTACATGCATCAGCCTGGCTCAGGTCAGCAACCACTCAAGGCCCAGGTGCTAGGACCCTGCTGGGGGACAGATTGGGGCCTGAGTCCTGCTGTGACTAGGGTCCGAGCCATCACGTTGCTGTGTGGATGTAGCTCAAGCCGTTAGCCAGCTATGCGGCTTGGGCCCAGCAGTTGCAAACCCAGGTTTACAATGCAGCGCAGACACTCGGGAATGGGCTTGGAAAAACCTGGGTTTACAAGGCCGTGTAGACAGACCCATGCTGAGCTCCCCTGGTGCAGCCGTGGCTTGTGCACGAGTGGCCAGCACTGGAAGCTAGCTGCAGAGGGAGAATTTCAGAGCCCCCTGGCTGACAGCCATCCCGGTGCAGGCAGCTGATCGGAGCGTCCCTGCTATTTGCACAGTCACTGCAACACACCCGGCTTTAGGTTCTTTTCCAACTTATAAAGCAGCTTTTTATTGAAAAAAAAAACAATAAAAAATAACACCTCCAAGAAATTGGAAACAACGAGGCATGTGGGGCTAGTTAAGGCCCCAATCCTGCCAACATGCCCCATGTTTAACTTCAAGCCCTGTGGGCTGTTCAGCTGAGACACCCTCTGACTGCAAAGGCCAGGGCCCCACAAACTCATTGCACCCACGAAGGGCCGGAGTGCACACTTAAAAAGGAGTAAAATCCAAGTGCCAGGATGGGATCCTTACGGCTTGGCAGGACCCCTTGGGCCCGACTGAGTCAGGGAGAGGCAGCTCAACCTTGCATAGGGGGCTGTTCCCCCGTGGGTCCGTGTGTGGGACAAACGGAAGGAGTTAAAGTTGAACCAGCCACACATCAAGCTTTGATCAGAGTCTTGCACGCAAGGCGATTTATTATCCACAGTGGAACAGGGAGCTGAGATTTAAGCGTTAGGTCTGCTGCTGCCAAGTTTTTGACTCCAGCTGTGCCAGGTTCCTGCCGTTACAAGCTTTCTCTTCGGCCTGGCCACAGCAGGAGGAGGCAGCTAGCGGGTTGTTTTTAATGATTGTGCACCTAGTAATAATTAATCCCTGGGCTGCCATTTTAAGATGAACAAAGAGAGGAGGAAAACAGGGGGGACCCAGGTAGCTGCTTTTAAAGGAAACCCAGCCATCCCCCTTCTCAAGGCAGTGGCTTCAGAAATGGAGCCCTGAGCCAGGGGCCCATCTGCAGGCAGCACCAGGCTGATTAGCGGCACATTTACCAATAATACTAAGCACCAGAGACCAGCGCAGCTGGCACCGGAGAGAGCTGCAAACTAAGGTAAGGCAGTGAGTGTTTGAGTGCTTCACAGGGCAGAGCTGCTCCGTTATTTTTCTGTCAGTACATTTCAGGATCGTCTAAAGCTCTGTTGAACTTAAGGGGGCCAGATTCCCAGCTGGTGTCAATAAACCTGCAGCCAGCTATGGGTCTGGCCCCATTGGAGCAATGGTAATGAATGCTAGCTGAGGCTCTGGCCTAGACAAATTCTTATTGCGAGGTCAGAGGACTGAATTCACACAGCTCTGTCTCCGAGAGTTCGCTTTCAATGCAGAACACCTTGAATGTTTACCAGCCACTTCCTTCAAACATTAAATCTTTGTTTGTTGTTAAGGGGGTTTCACAGGGGCTGTTCGGTTTTCTTGTTTACTTCTAGAGTAACAAAGCTAGGAAGGAAATGAAAACAAGATTAACTGGCTTTAGTGAATAAAACAAGGTGTTTGTTAAACAGAAATCTTGGGCAATTCAAAGAACCCGGTTAAGAAAAGAGGTGGAGTTGCAAAATCTTTGCAGAAAAGGCTTAGGTGTCGGAGTCAACTTCGCGGGGTCTGGAAATTCTTTCTGGGGTCTGGGATCAAACTGGAACTGCAGCTTTTAGAAGCACTGGGAGCTTTTGTTGTCTTTGAAACTTGAATCCTGGCCAAAGAAAGGAGGTTTGGCAGCAAGAACACAGCACCAACCTTATCGCGGGCTCTCTTGGGGAAAGAAAAACACGGGGGATTGGTTTTTAAAAGGACTGACTAGAGCCCAGCAGCTGTGAGGGCAGCGTACTGTTTGCTAGTGCTGGGGGCAGGCGGGTGGAGACCCATGAGGGGCGTGTAGTGAGCAAACCCTGCCCTGTCCTGCGCTGCTGTGCGCTTCCCAGCTGCAGGCCTGGGAAAACAGAGACTTATTAATCAGGTGAAATAAGAGAGGAGGTGGCACTGGCAGAAACTCTTGCAGCCGGAGTGGAGGCCCCAGCTTGAACATTCCCATCCTGTCTCCAGTGGTTCAGGACGGCTGGATTCAGCAGGGATCATTGACCCCGCACGTTCCTAGTGATCCAAAAATCCAAGGTGAGGCTTAGAAGAATTCTTAGGAGGTTTGTTTGCCCTTCCCTGTGTCCTCTGCCCCTCCAGCTCTGCGGGTTGAACAATGACGCGCAGTGGCAAAGCTTTCTTCAGCTGAGCCTCTGCCAGACTAAAAGGGTCAGTTATTAAAAGTTGGGTGAGGGGCAGAGCAGGCCATTCCTGCGGGAACCTGGGGGCCTGTGTCCGGCGAACAATTGTGCACTGCGAGTCGGAGCCTGCCGAACCGACCCAAAGGGCACTTTGTGGGGAATGCGCGGGCAGAAAAGAGCATTTAAAACGTGGCTACCCCAAAATTGTAGGAGGCCAAATAAACAAACCTGCCCCTTGCTTGTATGTATCCCTTTAAATATAGCACAGCAAATTCATCCCTGGGGTAATTATTCTCGGCAGCCACGTCTTCCATGTATTAGTGACCCTCGCTCGTGGGGGGCGCCGAACCGGGGCACCAGCCTGATGGCTATACGGCAGATTTATAGCCCCGCTCTGCAAGCCCGGTGAGCTCGAGTCAGCTCCCTGGACCAGCTGTGGGTCTTTTGCAGTGTAGACATTCCCTGGGAGGCCAGGGTTCAATCACCTGCCCTGCCCGCGACTCCCTTTGAGTAAGTGACTCAGTTTCTCTGAGCTGCCTTTGTTCTCCATGGCGATAATGGAATTTCCCTCCCTCACAGAGGAACTGTAAATGTAAATACGTGAAATTCTCCCTTTACCGGATAACTGTCACCTACCAGTACACAGGCATTCTCCTCCCTGGGCCAAACTGACTCGTGCGGAAGCAGCAAGGTCGGGCCTTTTTCTCTTACTAATAAGGTTTGTGTTACAAAAGCATTTCTGCGTCTGAGCCTCTGTTGTTTGTCCCGTTATTAATCAGTGCTTGGGAAATGCTTTGAAGTACTCAGCAGTGTTGTTATCGCACAGACCAGGGCGCGGGGGTAGGGGAGACACAGGGAAAAACCGATTGACTGAAATCATAGAATCTTAGACTTTAAGGTCAGAAGGGACGGTTATGATCATCTAGTCTGACCTCCTGCACAACGCAGGCCGCAGAATCTCACCCACCCACTCCCGCAACAAACCTGTATCTGAGCCATTGAAGTCCTCAAATCATGGTTTAAAGATTTCAAAGTGCAGAGAATCTTTCAGCCAGTGACCCCTGCCCTAGGCTGCAGAGGAAGGCGAAAAACCTCCAGACCCTCTGCCAATCTGCCCTGGAGGAAAATTCCTTCCCCACCCCAAATATGGCGATCAGCTAAACCCTGAGCATGTGGGCAAGACTCACCAGCCAGCACCCAGGAAAGAATTCTCTGCAGTAACTCAGATCCCACCTGTTATAAATAGATAGCTAAGGGTTAATGTTTCTTTTCTGAGTGCAGCGTAGTGTGAGCACATATACAGACTATATGA
>NC_133779.1:40310717-40355996 GCF_003597395.2 Chelonoidis abingdonii
TGGTGGCAGCGAGATAAGATCCAAGCTGGTAATTAAGCTTGGAGGTTCATGCTGAGCACCCAGATTTTGGACGCTAAGGTCCAGATTTGGGAGTAAAGCTTATGATACCACCCCATCTAACATCCCATCACAGACCACTGGGTATATTTACCACTAGCAGTCAAAGACGAATTAATTTCCAAAATCCCTGAATGTAAGGCAGATCATGTAGCACGACACAATAGAAAGGCATGCCTGTCTGCTGAGGTACTTGTACTGGCACCATAGCATAGGAACATGCAGAAATAATCTCTCTTAGAAACATATAATCTGCAGGGGGTTGGGGGTTTGCATTTTGTTACCAAAGCATCTGAGCAAATTTACTTTAGTTCACTTGGTGGTGGTTTTTTAAAATCTTTTGCATCATTTGGTTGAAGCAACTGGAGTAAATTCAAGTGAGTAAATTTTGTGGGAGGTTTAAATAAAAGTGCGGTTGAATTGGTTGATTGTGAGGATGTGAGAGCCTGTTTCTCAGGATTTGCACCAATATATCAGACCTGCATTTGGCAGAGTTATTCCAGATTTACGCTGGGACCAGAGCCTGGAGCTAGTGCAAAGGGGGCAAAAATCATCAAAGTGGATCTGTCTTCATTGCAAAGTTTACTCAAGTTCTTGCTCAGGAATTGCCCCAACCCAGCTCCCATCCACACACACAACCCTCGGAACCTGAGCTTAATGGTGCTTTCGCCCTGCGCTAGTGGCTCCTCTAGGGCGGAGTGCTAACCTGCTGGTAACCTGCCCACTTGTGGTGAGGATACCAGTCTGGCAGTCCTCCAGGGCCTTCCCACAATTCCCTCCATGCGCCTAGAAGGACAGACAAGGTCTCCCAGAATCCACAGGGAAAACACCCCGTGGCTCAGCTTACTGACAGGCAAAGACCCAAGGATGGGCCCCCCGGCGTCCTAGACGCAGGCACAGTCACTTGGGTAGGGCTTTGCCGTGTGGCTGCCCACCCCTCACCAGGGCTAGGCTAACCTTGGGGTTGCTCACCCCACTTAACTCAGACCCCATGTGACTTAGGAACCCAAGCCTCCTGGAAAATCAGCAGGCCCCCTCAATTCCCAGCACTTTGGAGACTTCTGAAAATGGGACTTCGGCTCCTAAGTCATTTATGTGCTTTAAAAAAAACTTTACCAAGGATTCTAAAGTTCAGCTAGGAGAATCCTTTGCAAGGGGGAGGGCCAAAGTCAATGGGAATTGCACTCCCTAGTGTCAGGGATGAGCATAGCCTGGGGCATGGGGGCTGTGTGACCCCTGCGGCCTTTGCTTGTTGTGCATCAATGAGTCCATAGAAGTGACTGGGCTTTCTGGTCTTTGCAGGGGAGAAGGGTCTCGCCCCGGCATGCAGAGATGGTGCCGAGGGCTCATGGAGGAGGCTGGCTGGGACCAGAAGGAAGATTAGCTCAGGGGGATGATTCTGGGACAGGGGTGGGTGAACTACGACCTGGGGGCCGCAGCCCACCCTGCATACATTTAAATCCGGCCCTCGAGCTCCTGCCAGGCAGTGGGGTCGGGGGCTTGCCCCTGCGCCGTGCATCCCATGGCCCTACATAGCTCCCGGAAGCAGTGGCATGTCCCCCCTCTGGCTCTTACACGCAGGGGCAGACAAGGGGCTCTGCACACTGTGCCATCTCCATGGCTCCTATCGGGCAGGAACCACAGCCAACGAAAACTGCAGGGGCAGCGCCTGCGGACGGGACAGGTGTAGAGCCGCCTGGCCACACCTCCATGAAGGAGCTGGAATGGGTACGTCACTGCTTCCGGGAGCTCCTTGAGGTAAGCGTGACTCAGAGCCTGCACCCCGACCCCCTTCTGCACCCCAACCCCCTGCCCCAGCCCTAATCCCCCTCCCATCCTCCAAACCCCTCGGTCCCAGCTCGGAGCACTCTCCTGCACCTCCAACCCCTCATCCCCAGCCCCACCGCAGAGCCTGTACTCCCAAGCGGAGCCCTCATCCCCCTCCTGCCCCCCGGACGCCAACCTCTAATTTCGTGAGCATTCATAGCCCACCAGACAATTTCCATATTTCCCAGATGTGGTCCTCGGGCCAAAACGTTTGCCCACTCCTATTCTGGGATATCAGCCAAGCAAGTCCCGTTTGGACAGTCCCCCTAAAGAACCTCTAGGCAGCATGAACAAGCCCAGCCCCCTGGTTTAGCCCTTCCACCCCACCTTGGGGGTAAAGCTCAATCCTTTCTGAGCTGGAGAGATCAGTTGTGCTGCTCAGGACTTAAAGCGGGGTCTGCATAACACATCCTTTGGCCACTGGGGCCAGTAAGAAGACGGCCACATACTTGCAGGCTGCACCCATTCCCAAGCACTGCCTGGTTCCTGCCTGGCCTTGCCGAAAGCCCTTCCCCCAGCCCGTGAATGGTTAAAACACCCTATTGCTAGGTCGGGGTAGCGAAGAGGGAACATCTACACTGCTGCTTTCAGCCCCGTAACGCAAATCGAAGTCTGTAGACCCAGGCTCTGAAACTCGCTGCTGCGGGGTTTTTTGCAGTGTAGACGTACCCACTGACTAATATGCTTGACTTGACCATCTATGTAGATGCAATTACAATATACAGGTCTGTCTCATCTTACGCTGGGGTTACGTTCTGCAGTCAGTGCGTAAAGCGAAAATCACGTCTAGTCAAAATTACATTGAGTGTAATGGCGGATGGAATCACCCGCACTACAGAAACAGTATTTAAATTGTTATTTTTCTCTTCTCTTTTTTTTTTTCTTGTTTTTGCCAACCACGTAAAATCGCACATTAAATGCACATAAGACGCGACAGACCTGTAGATTTTTCTATCTATCTAATCTATCTATCTACCCCCATACACCCAGGGCCGTCCGGGGGGGGGGGGAAGTGGGGCAATTTGCCCCAGGCCCCACTAGAATATAGTATTCTATAGTATTGTAACTTTTTTTTATGGAAGGGGCCCCCAAAATTGCTTTGCCCCAGGCCCCCTGAATCCTCTGGGTGGCCCTGCATACACTCCATCCATCTATCTATCTTTCTAATATACTTACCTATATACATAAAACCACCCCTAATTTATAGACGGGGACAATGAGATTTTCAAAGAGGCCCGGGCCCTAATTTCCATTGACTTACTATGAACCGTGGTGATTCTGGTAGTGCCTGACAGCCAGCCAGGAATAGGGGCCTTCTGTGCTAGGTGCTGCACAAGCACGAAGCCAGAGGTGGTCAGAGCTTACGGTCTAACTAAGCCGAGAGAGGCCCAAAGTCTGTGACCCCTGGTGAAGGCTATAACCCCCAAGCAGAGGTGGCAGCAAGCAGCACGTCGATGCCACTTTTCCTGGGGAGTGGCAGTGGCTTAGTCTGGAGGAGACCAGCTACCTGGAAAGCAAAGGGGGCAGGGCAGGTGGGGAGTGAAGCTCAGAGCTGGAGCAAACAGCACAGGGCAGCGAAAGTCCAGTCAGAACTGTGGCAAGTCCTCTGAATATTCACAGCTCCCTGCGTCTGCTGCCCCAGCTGGCCGGTTCCGCAGCAGTCGTCTCCCAAGGCCGGACGGCAACAGAAGGAAACGCATGGCTCTCACGCCCTTTGCTTGGGCAGTTTGTAAGTGACTAGCCCAAGGCCTCATTGGCAGAGGCAGGATTCGAATCCCCTGCCCCTGGGCTTGTCCCACCCTCAGGCCACCCTGTTTGACCAGCTTTTTTATCTGCCACTCTACCTAGGCGTTTCTAAGGCTGTGGTCTCTGTTGCCTGCCCTGCGTCGGATCCTTCCTCCGCCATGTACAGCCAGAAGCCCTACACCAGCCCGCCCACCGGCTACGGCTCCCCCGGCGATGGCTACGGCTACATCCACTCCCCCCCGCCAGGCTCCTTCTACGTGGAGGATGTGCCGCAGTATTTTTACAAGTGGAACTCTCCGCCCGGCGTGGTGAGGATCCTGGAGGCCATGGTCGTCCTGCTCTGCATCACCATCTTCGCCTGCGTGGCCTCCACGCTGGCCTGGGAATACAGCTACGGCTATGGGGGGATGTACGGGAGCGGGCTAGGCAGCTACTACGGGTCTGGCTATTATGGAGGAGGGATGGGCTATGGGGGTTATGGCGGATACGGCGGCTACGGAGGCTACTATGGCGGGATGACCAACCCGCGGGCAGCCAGCGGCTTCATGATCGCCATGTCGGTCTTGTGCTTCATCGCGCTGCTGGGGCTCTTCGTGGCCAGCGTCACAAAGTCCAGCAGCGCCCGGTCCCGCAGGTTTTACCTGGCGGTCATTGTGGTGTGTGCCATCCTGGCCTTCCTCATGCTCATCGCCTCCATCGTCTACATCATGGGCGTCAACCCCCGGGCGCAAATGACAGGCAGCTACTACTACAGCCCCATGCTGACCATGTGCAACCAGATGTACTCCTCCGGCGCGGCCTACATGAACCAGTACCTCTACCACTACTGCACCGTGGACCCGCAGGAGGTAGGATGGGCACTGCTTGCCTTTTCCTTTGCGCTTTCTCTCCTTCTCTTCCCGCCTTCAGCCTTCTCTCCTTCTTCTCCCTCTTTCTCCCGCCTTCAGCCTTCTCTCCTTCTTCTCCCTCTTTCTCCCGCCTTCAGCTTTCTCTCCTTCTTCTCCCGCCTTCAGCTTTCTCTCCTTCTTCTCCCTCTTTCTCCCGCCTTCAGCTTTCTCTCCTTCTTCTCCCTCTTTCTCCCGCCTTCAGCCTTCTCTCCTTCTTCTCCCGCCTTCAGCTTTCTCTCCTTCTTCTCCCGCCTTCAGCTTTCTCTCCTTCTTCTCCCTCTTTCTCCCGCCTTCAGCTTTCTCTCCTTCTTCTCCCTCTTTCTCCCGCCTTCAGCCTTCTCTCCTTCTTCTCCCGCCTTCAGCTTTCTCTCCTTCTTCTCCCGCCTTCAGCCTTCTCTCCTTCTTCTCCCTCTTTCTCCCGCCTTCAGCTTTCTCTCCTTCTTCTCCCGCCTTCAGCCTTCTCTCCTTCTTCTCCCTCTTTCTCCCGCCTTCAACTTTCTCTCCTTCTTCTCCCTCTTTCTCCCACCTTCAGCTTTCTGTCCTTCTTCTCCCGCCTTCAGCTTTCTCTCCTTCTTCTCCCTCTTTCTCCCGCCTTCAGCTTTCTTGCCTTCTTTTCTCTCTCCTTCCATTTTGTCTTCGTCTTTTGTTGACTTTCTCTTCAAGCTGCTCAGAAAATGGGCTGACTGTTTTGGGGAAAATGTTAATGCCAATTTAGTCCTTGTTTGTTTGTTTGTGTGTTTGTGTTTGTTTGTTTAAAATGTGAAATGATCAACAAAGGTTGTTAAAAATTTCCTACCATCTCGCTTGCTCAATTTCACAGATGAACAGGATGAAACTTTGGTCAGAATATTAATGGAAACCCCCCTTTTGTTTTGTTTAAAATTTGACATTTTGCTAGGAAATGTTGGCATATCCCAGCCAGTCTGTCTATTTTTTGCCATTAACACTCATTTTCTCTCCAGTACCTCCGTAGCCATCAGCTGTAACTGCTGCTTTCCCTTTTCCACTAGCCATTGGTGCACGTCTCCAGCTTGCCTCAGCGAAGGGCAATTCCTGGTGACTAGCGTCAGCTGCCCCTGGGGGGAGCTGGCCCAGGGGGGAGCTGGCTGCTCGCATGGTGCTGACTCATTCATCCTGGGTTTTGCAGCTGAAGGAGAGTCAGAGCTGGTGGGAGAGGGAGTTGAAGGAAGAGCATGTGGTTATTTTTCCATTCAGCCAGTCGCTTTAGTTGACAGCGGTGTTATAGGAGGGGAGGCCAAGGTGGCCCACAAGACAATCCTGCTGATAATAGCCCATCTTAATTATTAAGACACGCATCCGACGAAGTGGGGATTCACCCACGAGAGCCCATGCTCCAAAACGTCTGTTAGTCTATAAGGTGCCACAGGATTCTTTGCTGCTTAATTAATTAGCCTCTTAGAGTTGGTAGGGCAACTTCCACCTTTTCAGTTTCTCTGTATGTAGACAGTATATATCTCCTCACGAGATGTTCCATTCTATGCATCTGATGAAGTGGGCTGTAGCCCACGAAAGCTTATGCTTGAATAAATGTGTTAGTCTCTAAGGTGCCGCAAGGACTCCTGTTCTCTTACCAATACTGTGCAGCTAACAAGGATCTGCCCGGCTCTGGAGTCAGAGCTCGAGGCTGTCTGTCGGATAGAAGACAGCAGAATATTAACAAACAAGGTCTCTGTGAAGCCAGTTTCGGTCTGGACAGAAACAATTGCAGCGATTTAAGCGGCGAGCTGGGTGGGCCTGCCGATACCACCCCTGTCTCCAGGATAAGATTAGTCCAGTCTGCTGCATTCCAGCCACCTGAAATCCAGAGTCGTGTAGAGCTATATACTTTGCTATGTATTGCCTACCAAAAACAAAGCAAAGAGCTGTGCTGCACCTGCCCGATGCATGGACCAGATGTGACCTAATCTGTCATTCCCTCTATGTCTAATTTCTATCTACTTCAACATTCTTACCAGGGCCCTGTGGGAAATTCTGGGGAATCTCCCTCTCTCACACACACCAAAATGCAAGGATTTGAACCCCTTCTTCTCCTGGGCTCTTTTCCTGGCTCTGTGGAGCCTTGAGAAAGTCATTTTCTCTCTCACCATATGCCTCAGTCTCCCAGTCTGTAAAATATGAAGGCATTGGATCCCTATAGCTTGCAAAGTGCTTTGGCATCACCTCATTTAGTTTTGATTCTTGAGCTGGGCCCTCCCGGAGAATCAAACCCCAGGAAGCTTTCCAGGCTCGATTGTTTTGCTGACTTCCACCCAGGATAAGCTAATAGCAATGAGGACAGCAGCGGACGCCTCCCATGTGATTCTGCTTTGTGCCAGGGAGAGCTGGGGAAGCTGATTCTATTTGTTGCCAGCATAGCCGATATCCTACCGTTCCCCCTTTGAATGCTGCCGGGTTTGTCCTCTCTCGCTTGGCCAGTTCCAAAAGGCCTCACAAACCCGAGAAGCTGCCTCTTCATCTCTTCCTCCCCTAAATCACAGTTCCAGGAAATTCCTCATCCATCTCTCTCCTCCTTGGGGGGACTCTTTTGTTTGATGTAACAATTATTTTCCCTTTCATTTCATTTCCTGCCCCCTTTGGCACCTTCACATGGACTGGAATCACTTCTCCAACTGTGCTGACAGGTGTAGGGGGTGTCTCATCTCCTGCTAGTGGCTAATCCACATAGAGGACAACAACCTACTGCTGCTACCAGCTGATGGAGTTCTTCCTTTAGCTTGAGCGGTAGAGGTCAGTGCTGCACTGCAAAGTGTGCTGGGTTTGAACCAAGCTGATGGATGACATAAGGGTAATTTCACTGACTCCCTGGCCAATGTGTTTTTTTTCCTTCTCTTCTAGGCCATTGCCATTGTCTGTGGGTTCTTCATTGTCGTTCTTCTCTGTGTGATTTGCTTCTTTGCTCACAAGACGCGCCACAAGATCTGGAAGTTTGGAAAGCCCAATATCTACTGGGACAAGCCACTCGCCTTCCAGGAAGGCCCCAACGTGGAAGAGTGGGTGAGTCTAGGATGGCGCAAGCTGCGGGTGGAGCAGATGAGGGATAGGGACTTTGAGGCTCCAACCTGCTCTGGCTAAATCAGGGCATTACTAACCAGCCCATCACCGTGGTGTCTAGGTGCCAGAGGTACCCTCAGGAGCCAGACTGGGAAACAAACAAGAGGAGGGACTCTCCTAAGCCCCGTCCACTCATGGCACTAAAATTGAGAGCCCTCAAAGTGAGCTGGCACTTGTCTTAAGTTGTGCAGATCTTCGCAGCATGATCTGTCCTCACCTTCATTTTAGCAGCAGAGAAATGTTGATGTTGGTAAATTGGAGAGGGGTCAGAGAAGAGCCACAAGAATGATTAAAGGCTTAGAAAACCTGCCTTACAGCCAGAGACTCAAAGAGCTCCGTTAATTTAGCTCAACAAAGAGAAGGGCCAGGAGTGACTTCAATTCAGTCTATAAAGAATCTACATGGGGAACAAATCTTTAATAACTGTCTTTTCAATCTAGCAGAGACAGGGCTAACATGATCCAATGGCTGGACATTGAAGCTGGAGAAATTCAGATTGAAAATAAGGTGTAATAGTTTAATGGTGAGGGTAATTAACTGTTGGAACAATTTACTAAGTGTCATGGAGGATTCTCTATCAATGACAATTTTAAAATCAAGATTTAGATTTGTTCTAAGAGACGTGCTTGCAGGAGTTACTTTGGGAAGCTCTCTGGCATGTGTTATACAGGAGGTCAGACTAGATCAGAGCAATAATTCCCTTCTGGCCTTAGGACATATGAATCTATAAATGGTTAACAATATTGACATGTAGGCTTCGTCGTCTGTAGGCTTCAGAATTAACACCCCATTGTGGTCAATGGGTTAAGCTCAGAAATCTCTCTGATCTGCTCCTTCAGGCTGTGGGCAGATGTGGCTGGATTCGTCTGCTTCACATTTTAAGGTGATCTAGGCAACCATAAAAGTCAGGGTCAGGTTAGGTTCTGGAGCAAAAGATGGACATGGAAAAGTGCAGTGGCCTGGCGGGGAATGTGGCAGAGTGGTGTGAGCGCCCTGCTGCATGTTATGAAATGTGCTATATAGGAGCTAGGTGGTATTGGTTTTGTCCAGTGTTTGTACGCCTGGCACAATGGGATCTTGGTCTGTGGCTGGGGCTCTGACTTACTGCCACAATTTGAATAAATAGCGATAATAATATCATATAGCAATGAGTTCCATGGGTTAATTTTCTATATTAGTGGAGGGGGGACATATTTCCTTGCATCTGTTTTAAATGCCTTGTGTTTTCCATTTGCTTTTGGGTCTTTTTGTTGCTCAGATATGAGTAACAGAGTGTTGAGAACAGGGCTGGTCCAAGCTATCTTGCATGCACCCAAAGATAAATAAAACGGGCTCGGATCAGATACCGCGAGCCTGGAGCCAGCAACACGAAGAGTTTCTGTTCTCTTTCCCTTTGTCCACTGAGTGCTCGAAAAATGTTTGCTTATGATATGATTTAGTTTCACCCTCGTCAATGATTAACTGGGCGGTTCTTGCCATGCAGGGTTTTGCCTGGCACATCTCAAACATGTTCTGGTCCATCGCTTGGCGCCAGGTCACATCTGGTTGGCAGTGGGGTCACAGACACTTGGGGATGGGGTGGGGGAGTGGGGTTGCTTGTTCAGGTGAAATTTCACACCAGCGTTAAGTGCTGGGCCCCGCTTAAGCCTGGGAAATTCATCTCTCCGGGGAAGGGGCTTGTGACGAACTGGGACTGTTCCTAATGTTTGCTCTGAACACTGTGTTGGTGCCTCAGTGTCCCCTAGGCAGTTCTTAAGTATCTGGCAGAGCAAAGGGCCAGTGCACCTAATGCCTGGCACTCTGTATCCTAGCAACTGATGGCCTGGGCCCCTCCTCTGCAAAGGTGCCAAAACTGCAGGTGTTGCGAGCAAAGGGATCAAGGTGACCTCCCTGGACCGGGAAGGAGCCCTGAGCAGAGAGGAGGAGGCTTGGAGGGGTTGGTTAGTCTGGAGCGACTTTGGGGGATAAGGAGTGAAGTGCCCAGACCTAGGGGTCTGGCTCACTGGCCCACCCCAGAAATGGAGCCCGGCGAGGGGTCTGGTTCGCTGTATCTACAAAGCTCTGTTTTAGACCCTGGTTCCTGTCATCGAATAATATTCCTCTGTTTTGCTGGCTGAGAGGTCACGTCTGACTGCAAAAGTGGGGTGCAGAAGCCTGGTGGCTTCCGCCAGGACCCCGCCTGGGTGGGCTCGCCTGTGGAAGCCACGGAGGGGCAGAGGATGCTGAATGCTCCAAGGAGAGACCCAGGAGGTGAAGACGTGTGAGCTTCTTGCCCTGAACAAGTCTGCTCCAAGGGAGAGGAGGCTCCCCAAAGTCCTGACTGGCTTTGTGGGGAGCAGTTCCAGAGCATCGCCCGGTGACTCCGTGACAGGGCTGGCGGGCAGCCTTGGCACCACTTGCATCCCACTTATACCTGTGCCAAGGGAGCAAAGGATTCTGGGATTCCCAGCCATGGGTGTAGTGGTATCATGATGTGCTGGGCTTCTGCCCAGGGTGAACTCACCTGAGGGCCATCAGAGCAATCATCCCTCTCCCCTCCAGTGCCTCCCTGCCTCTCAGCATGAGCGTCTGATGTCTAAAAGCCTAATGCAGAGTGACAAGCCCTCCAGGACGCTGCTGGGCCAGGGCATATTGGGCAGTTGGCATCCCCTCCGCTGTATGGCATGACACACAAAAGCAGCCATCTCTGCATCAGGGAACTGCACAGCACCAACAAATCCAGCCGTGGGGAAATTAACACTGGAGGAAAAGACTTGTCCGTAGCAGGAGCCTCCTTTATTCTGTCTGGGGTCTTGTCCTGCTCTTGTAACTAGTGTCTGAGCGCTGCCCAGGCATGTCCTCAGGGACGTGTACTGTGTTTAAGGGCTGAGCTGCGATATGACCTTCGAAAGGAGAGTGAGCAGCCAAATCAGCGCTTCTCATAAGGGCAAGGAGAGAGCACGATAGGCAGCGCGGCCTAGAGGTTAGAGCTGGATGGGGGTGGGGAGCCAGGACTCCTGCGCTGTAGTCACAGCTCTGGCAGGACATGTCTAACAGTGCAAGCAGGGCTGGCAGCATTGAGTCCAAGCAGGAGTCAAGGGCCAATCATGTGTGGAAGTGAACGAGACAAGTTCTTCCCAGACTGGGCTCTGCAGTTGGGAGCTGGGATTCCCTCCCACACCCTCCCCAGCTCAGCTCCCAGGTCCCCCTGGGGTTCCCCCCCAAGGCTCAGCTCCCAGGCCCTCCTGAGATTCTCCCCCAGGATCAGCTCCCAGGTTTCTCTGCATCTTTGCTTCTGTGGGAAGGAAGGTGGGAGAGGAACTGCCTTAGCCAGGGAACGGAGCTCTTTCCTCCAAAGATCCATCAGATCCCAGACAAGTGACAATTTCTGCCTCCGGCAAGAGGCTCCAGCTAACAAGCCGCAAAGGGCCAGGAAGGAAGGAAGGGTGAAGTGGAAAAACATCTGGCCTTCTAGGATTCAGTCTAAACAAATACCCCCCGCCCATCCTCATTTCCTTAACCTCCAGGAGCAGATGTGGCCACATTCCCTCGTTGCCCGCACCTCTCCTGTGTCACCAACCCAGCACCTCTCAGCCTGGGGGCCCAGTGCTAGCAAATGCCTTTGGCCTGAGGTTGGGGACTAGGATGCCCAAAGGAAAACTGCAAGGTTACATAGTGCAGAGCAGACGTTCATGCTCCAGTGGGCAGGGGAGGGAGGGAGTGGCCTGCACGGCAGCATGGAGCAAAGACAGCTTACACGGGTGGCTGGGTGGAGGTGAGGAGAGGAAGGAAGGGGGTTAACAAGTGCATCAGCTATCCAGGGAAGTAATTGCAAGCAGTGGCAAACCTGAGGCATTTGGAAAAGATCTTACTGGAGCAGAGGAGCAACTAGCCAAGGACTGGGGAGAATCGGGCATGCCGTTCATGAAACCTGTTGCGTTTGATCGGTCTATCTACGTGTGCCAATCCCTTGGGCTTAACAGTCTGTCCCACTTTGTAATTCATAGTGACACTCCAGGTACCTTTTCCTGCCCTGAAGAAGAGCTCTCGGAAGCTTGTCTCTTCCACCAGCAGGAGCAGGTCCCATAAAAGATATCGTCTCACCCCTCTTGTCTCTCTCGTATCTATCCATCTCTCTGATCACCAGCCTCAAACTCAATCTGGCCTCCCAGAAAAATCACACAATTGCTTTAAAAACTATGACATTTTTTAAAAAATAATAATTTTGGCTGCTTTTTGTTTGCCTTCTGGTTAGTGAGCCGCTGGGGGGGGTCAAGCGGAGTGTGGGCTCAACCTTTCCTCCAAAAGCATGAAGTTCAGACCATGACTTTAAAAAAAAAAGAGATTCTCTCCTAATCCCCTGATTCCAGGAGCTGGAGCTTTTGGAGAAACATGAGGTGTTGAGAGAGTTGGCAACACTATCAATCTCTCTACATCATCTTCTCCACTTGATACAAGTGGGGCTTTCTTTCTTTCTTTCAAGACCCTGATGAACTCATTCTAACGTTGTTTTACCATCTCCTCCTCCCCCGGTAAATGTTATTCCCATTCATACACGAGCTATTTAATGATTATTTAAACATCTGTTCTGTTGGGATGCCCTCGTTAGCAAATGCCTGGTGGAGGTGGAGGAGATGTACTTGGGGGACTGGGCCAAGAGGCTATATCGAGGTCGCAACATCTAAAGCTATGGCTCCCCGATTAGAGCCAGATTTTGATACTTTGTTTTTGTAACTTCCTGCTAAGTAGTGTCCTACTGCACAGTTGAGGCCAATGAACCCACTGACTGTGTGAGATATTGTGTCCAACATGAGGAAGGTTGTGTGACTACAGTGGAAGGGTTTCCTAGTGGTTAGGGCACTGACCTGGGCCTGTAGGTGAGGATTCAATTCTCTGCTCTGCCACAGACTTCCTGCATGACCTTGGGTGAGTCACTTAATCTCTCTGGGCCACAGGCTCCTATCTAGAGAGGAGACAGCATTGCCTAGTGGGTGCAGTGCCAGGCTGAGACCCAGCAGTGCTGGTTTCTCTTCTTGGCCCTGCCACTGGGTTGCTGAGTAACCTGTAGTGTGTCGCTTCCCATCTCTGTGCCTCAGTTTCACCATCTGCATAATGGGGCTATTGGTCCTGCCCACCTCAGTAAAGCCTTGGAGATCAGCCGATGAAAAGTGCTATATAAGCGGTAGGTGGTATCTGTACAATGGGCATAACTGCATTTCCCTAACTCACGGAGGGTGGGGGTGGGGATAAATCAATCGTTAGCGATTGGGAGGTGCTCAGATCCTACAGCGCTGGGGGTCCTAGACGTACGTAAGACAGATGGGCAGAATCTAGCACTGTAGCCCACCATCAGCACAAGAGCAAAGCCTGAAAGAAGCAAAGTGCCCTGGATGTGACCAGTTTCCCAGCCCGGGGCGTTTCCACGTTCCTCCCAGCTCGGTTTATTTACTGTGCAAGTCGCTCCCGGGAGGCATTTCCTGAGTTCTGGTGGAAGCGTCTCCTACATGGGCCCTGCAGGGACTCAGGTCAGGGCGGCACATCCTCTCTTTGTCAGTCCCAGGGATGTCTAGGGAGGGAAGGGTTAGCTGCTCTGCAGGTGGCTGAGTCCCTGTAATTTATTGCAAGCGAGGGGAGCAAACACCCCTACGAAAGGGAACTGGCCCTGTGGCCCACTGGCACAGGGGAGTTCAGGAGGGGAAATTCCCACCCAAACCACCTGTTCCCTGACACTGAGCGCTGCCACTTCCCTTCCCATGGAGGCTTGTACCTCCTTTGCTCCGCTCCCGCAGCTCCCAGACCTCTAAAAGCCAGAGGGTCACCCAGCAGCCCCACTGCTTTGTTCTCCACTGCAGGATCCTGCGGGTGGGGGCATAGCAAGCCAGCTCAGCTAGGCCCTGCAATGGAGGGTAGGCCATACAATTTAACACCATTCCTCTGTGCCTGGGACTTATCCACCCACTCCCACCCATTCCCCTGGCCTCTGCTGCTGGGCTGGCAGGTGGGGGATCGTGGGGCCTGGTGGTGCCAGCTGCAGGGTGGAGGCTGGTTAAATGGCAGGGGAGGTGTTTGCCAAGTGTGGATTTAGCTTATCGGCGAGTCGCATGGTGATAAGGGGGTTGTGGCTGCACACACGGGAGGCAGAGAGCCGGGACCTGGGCGGTGGTTCCTCATGCTCCGGATCCCAATCCCAGCTCCGTGGGGCCTTGCAGACCGGACGGGAGTTGGGCTGCATTAGCCACTCCTGGTTTGGTGTGTGATTGTGACCAGGAACAAATAGAACCGGCTGGGCAAGCATCCCCCTCATGGCTCTTTCAGAGCTTCCCAGCCCTGTGCTCCCCCCTCCGCCCTGAGCTCTACCAGTGTCCCTGAATCCCGACTCCCAGCCCTGAGCTCCCCCCTCGGCCCCGAGCTCGGCCAGTGTCCCTGAAGCCCGACCCCCAGCCCCTGTTATCCCAGCCCTGAGCTCTCCGCTTGGCCCCGAGCTCAGCTAGCGTCCCTGAATCCCAACCCACAGCCCCTATTATCTCAGCCCTGAGCTCTCCGCTTGGCCCCGAGCTCGGCCCGCGTCCCTGAATCCCGACCCCCAGCCTGTTATCCCAGCCCTGAGCTCCCCGCTTGGCCCCGAGCTCGGCCAGTGTCCTTGAATCCCGACCCTCAGCCCCTGTTATCCCAGCCCTGAGCTCCTCTCTCCGCCCCGAGCTCAGCCAGTGGGCTGCCGTTTGGGGTCTTGTGTGTGCACCCTGAAGACTGCTCCAAGGCCATCCCCAAGTGTGAAGTTGAGACCAAGGTCTCGACTGGCGCTGGCTCTCGCTAAGGTGGAGCTAAGGGCAGAGGGTGACCCCAGCATCGCACCCAGCCCCCTGCACACCCTGGGCCACACGTGAGCACAGAGGGAGCTGAATGCCTCTGGCTGCTTTTCAGGTGAAAAACGTTGCGGAGAGCGCCAGCATGCATGATGAGACGGCCACGCTGGCCTACTCCGAGAAGCCAACTGGCCCAGTCAATGCCCCAGCCAGCGCCTACAGCTACCCGCACAAGGAGAACGACTACTATTCCCCCGAGGCCTACAATCCCAGCAGGTGAGTCCGTCCCAAGGGCTGGGAACCCAGGGTCCCTTTGTATCCAGATCTCCCACTCAGGCCTCCGGCGGACGCCTCCCCCAGCTCAGCTGGGCTCACAGTGCTTGGGAGCTGCTGGTTTGATGAAGTAACGGCCCAGGCGGTCTGGTGCTTAGACCCCAGGGCTGGGACTCGCTGGGTTCAGTGTACAGCTCTGTGGGACTTTGGGCAAGGCCCTGCGTCTCCCTGGGCCTCATTTCCAAGACATCTGCAGCATGGAGGAGAATGATCCCTCCTATGTCCGTCTTGCACATCAGACTGTGAGCTCTGGGGCAGCGACTGTCTCTCACTGCATGTTTGGGCAGCAGCTGGCCCGGCGGGACCCGAGCGCATGCTACCACCCTGCTGCCGTGTCCACACCGACAGCCATGCTCATGCGGGGAGGCAGCCCCAGAGGGCTGCATTCCCTGTGTCACCCAGACCTGCCGCCTTGCCACGCCGCCAGCCGCCGGTCACCGCAGGAGCTGGGATGCTCTAGCCTAGGGGTTCGTCTGTGTCCTGCCTGGATGGATGAGTAGTTTGGGGAGGTCTCAGGCTGAGAATCGTGGCTCAAGGCTGAGCTCCATGTCCACATACCATCCCCAGCTCTCCTGCCCGTGTGGTCAGCGAGCAGCCCGCCAGGACCTTCAGCACCAGCACGCTGGAGGAGAGGAGGAGGGAGAGCTCCAGCAAGCCCGCTGCCCGGCGTGGGAGGAGAAGGAGGCGCAACCCCGAGCTGGACGAGTCCCAGTACGAGACAGACTACACCACAGCCATGGAGTCCAGCGACGAGCGGGACAAGGACGAGTGGGGCAGGTGAGGGGCTCGCTCTCCCTGGCGCGTCCATCAGTGACCCCTGACTGCCTCTGCAGGGCCTCGGCTACTGGGGCCATTCTGCGGCAGGGTGTCCAGCACCAGAGATAGCTGCGTTAACATCACAGGCTGGGCCACAGGAGGTGGGGCTGGCCCATGGGGGAGCATGCCTTGGGCAAAGCAATGCACATTGGAAAAAACAATCCCAACTATACACATAAAATAATGGGGTCTAAATTAGCTGTTGCTACTTGAGAGAGATCTTGGCGTCATTGTGGATAGCTCTCTGAAAACATCCACTCAGTGTGCAGCAGCAGTCAAAAAAGCGAACAGAGTGTTGGGACTCATTAGGAAAGGGATAGATAATGAGACACAAAATATCATATTGCCTCTATATAAACCCATGATACGCCTACAGCTTGAATGCTGCGTGCAGATGTGGTGACCCCATCTCAAAAGAGAGATATTGGGCTTGAAAAAGGTTCAGAAAAGGGCAACAAAAATGATTAGGGGTATGGAACGGCCTCCATATGAGGAGAGATTAATAAGACTGGAACTTTTCAGCTTGGAAAAGAGATGACTAAGGGGGAATATGATGGAGGTCTGAAAATCATGACTGATGTGGAGAAAGTAAATAAAGAAGCTGGGAATGGGCAACAGAGGATGGATCACTTGATGATTCCCTGTTCTGTTCATTTCCTCTGGGGCACCTGGCATTGGCCACTGTTGGCAGACAGGATACTGAGCTAGAAGGACCTTTGGTCAGACCCAGTCCGGCCATTCTTATGGGCTTATGTTATGCCATGCAGCTGGACCAGGATGGCTATCCAGACTGCCCCATTTGGCTTGTGCGGGAGGGCTACTCCGGGGAGCCAGGAGGGAGATCTGGTCACACCAGCTTCACTGACATTTTGACACGACATGCTGGCATCCCAATTACCTCATACTGTGATGTCACTATGTGCCATGGCAGCAGTATCTGGGGGACACCTGTGTTCCTCCCCAGTCAGGCAGGCCGGTGGCACGGCCCTCCTGTAATTCCAGTAGTCACCTGCCAGTTCCCGGGAGGCTGGTGCAAGAACAATGCTGCATGGAAAGAGATTACAATGATTTGGGGGTGGAGAGACTCAGCCCCTCTGCAAACCAGCCCCAGACCAGAGCACCCCCCCATTGAGTGCCCAATCTAATCTCTCTCTCTCTCCCTCTCCTCCGGCTGGGCAGTGTGTACCCCCCAATCACCTCGGACAGCATTCGCCAGGAATACAAGCAGGAGTTTGACGCAGACCTCAAGCACTACAAGCAGCTGTGTGCTGAGATGGACGACATCAACGACCAGCTGAACCAGCTCAGCAAGCAGCTGGACGGCTTGTCGGAAGACAGCCCACAGTACCAGGTCAGTGTGGGGCCAGGCAGGGAGGAGGATAGAGGTGTTGTATCACAATAGCGCCTCTAGGGCTCAGCATAGCTCAGGGCCCCGTTGTGCCTGGCGCTGCACAGAGACCGGCCCTATTCCAAAGAACTCACAGGCTAAACAGACAAAGGGGGTGTTGTCGCCCCATTTTGCAACCAGAGAACTGAGAACCAGAGAGATTCAGTGGCAGAGGCAGGAACTGAGTTCAGGTCTCATGATTCCCAGCCCAGAGCCTTATCTACACGGCATCCTTCCTGCTACTTCACCCCTCTGCAGAGGGGCCAGCACCAAGGGGGGTATAAGTCTCATTTGATAGCTGATGCTCATCTATTTTGTTCAGGGACCCACCCTCTCCCTGTGGAAGCTGGCAGGGAATTTTGCCCAATCAGTGTGAGCTGGAAGACATCTCTTCTCCTTCCCGAGCTCCAGCCCCTGCCCAGCCCATGCTGATTCCAGCAGCATGCAGTGACGGGTTGCCTTGGGAAGCCTGGCTTTCGGCAGCATGGCTGGCTTTCCATACAGGAGCCTGAAAGGGCGTCTTTGTCAGCCCCCGCCTGACACCACCCCCTGTGCTCCCTCGTTAGGTACACTGCCGAGTGATGGCTCTGGGGTAATTATCTCCTGTGCACATAACATGGCCCTCTCCTCCCGGGTTTTCTTTTTCAGGGAGTCGCTGAGGAATACAACCGGCTGAAAGATTTAAAACGGGTGAGTCTCCAAAACCCAGCTTCTCTTTAGCTATTTGCCTCTGTGCATATTCTGTCTGTCTGAGCTCCCTTCGGGAGTATGTGTCTGTCCAATTTCCCCGAGCGATTCAAACAGCGTCCCATAGCGAGTGTCCTCAGACAAGGCCTTAGCCATTTCCCACTTGTCTACACATGCAAGTGGCACCAGCTTAACTTAAATCCGTTTCAAACCCAGACGAGATTAAACCACTGAAAGCCCCTATGTGCCGGCGTGGATATCGGCTTGAATCTGGTTCTGTCAGTTTAGCTGAACACCTGTCAATTTCCCTAGGTGAGCAAAATCATCGGAATGAGGCTTAAACCGATTTCAGAGTGTCCACACACAATGTTGCACCAGTTTTTGGTTTAAAATCTCGTGTTGAGTTATAGCGGGGCAGCAGACCCGCTCTTGGGGTGATTGATTGTGTTGCTCTCATGAAGGGATTGGGACCGAGAGGCCGGAGCTGGAGTTCTGTGTTTCTTCCCAGGGCAGGGGCAGCGTGGCTTTAGTGTGTGCGTAGCCAGCGATGTGGCTGGAAGGGCCTGACTAGGAGTGGGAGGTTCGCTCCGTTCTGTGTGTCTGGTCCTGAGTGTTGCTATGCACATGCTGTTCTCACTGAAGGCGGTGGGAGCCGCACCCCCCAGAATCAGGCCCCCATTCCCTAGCCTGGCCTGGGGGGGAAAAGTCCCATGTAGCGGGTGCTTTTGTGACAGCCACCCTCTGGGCTGACTTTGACCTGGGGACCTCTGGAGCTAAAAATAGGAGCTGCTACAGCTTGAGCTAAAGATCCCCTGGGTGGAAGAAGGGTGGGCGGGCATTGTAACAACTCCTGGGGATTTGGGGATTGGTCCTGCTTTGAGCAGGGGGTTGGACTGGATGATCTCCTAAGATCCCTTCCAACCCTAATAATCTATGAAACTATGAAACTCACGCCAAGAGGGTAACACTCACCCACCAGTGGGTTATACTCTGTAATGTGGAGATCTGTCATCTAGGACCCAGGCAATGCACCTGGTTGGCCTGGCCCACGAGCCATCAGCTGGTTAAATACTGCCAATCCCTCCGTACCTGGGTCAGGTTCAAACGCATGACCTGGAGTGAAATGCCCTGCCTCCCTCTGCGGTGCCCCTGAGCTGGCTGCTTTGGTGTTGGATTACGCTTTGCAGCGCAGCTTGAAATACAACATGCTTCAGTGAGCTGAGATGGAGGAAAAACACCTTCTGCTTTCAGAGTTGTCTGGACGGCACTGTCCAACACCAGCCTTGCCCTCCTACACCCTGCGGCACAGCAAGGGGGCCTTCTTCACTCAGCCGATCTGCTCCCTGCCATGGGGATCAGACAGACCTGCAGAACTCACTGGCTTTGGATTATTCCCTGGAGCCTTGCAGAGTCAGCCCTGCGGCGTGAGAGGTTTCCATTGGGGTTCATATATCCCAAAAGGCAGCTTAGTGCCAGTTGCAAAATCTTTATTACCAGGGAGCATACATGAGGCAAGAAGAAACCCAGCGCCCCTCTGGGATCCCAGGCTGCTTTTGCAGCACAGACATAAAAATCTCTCTGTTCACTTGCAAATGGAGGGGGTCTGAGCTGGGATCATAGTCAACATGTGGGGGTTGAACTCAGAACATCAGACATTAAGTACCGGATCTTCAAAGGGGACCAGCGCGCATTTAAGCACTGAAGAGTGCAGTCCGTTTGGTGCTGAGCATTTTCTTAAATCTGGCCTCAATTGTGGGCACCGAGCCCTTGAAAATCTGGCCATGAATTCTTAATATTTGCTCTCCAGAAGCATCAGTCTGTACCACTTGAGCTAAAAACATAACTCCATTAGCTGGTAGCAATGGGAGGCTCTTATCTTCTTATGCGGACCAGCCACTAGATGGCGACGCATGACACATGCTGAACCAGCTCCCACAATGCTTAGTGCTTCCAGAGCACAGCTGCATTAGGGAGCCGGAGAGAATATGCCTCCGTGTTCCCTGCAACGTCATTAACACCTCCTCCTCGTTTCTTGCTCTTGCTTCAGACTCCTGATTATCAGACAAAGAAAATGGAGAGCAAAGCTCTGCGGAACAAGCTGTTCCACATCAAACGCATGGTGAGCGACTACGATAAGATGAGAGGGTAGTGTGGAAAGTGGAATCCTTTGGCTGGGGAAGAAATTCTGCATGTGGTCAGCCGCCTTCCCTCCACGAAGTGCTGCAGGAATGCCAAACACCTGGACTAGACGCAGATTTCTTTTCTGTTTTGTACATTCGTTTCAAAAGCAGAATCTCTCTATCTTTGTGCCATTTCCAAACCGAAACCCAACGGGCCTCAAAGAGCAGGGCAAGAGGGTGATTTTTAGAACAGAAATGAAACTCCAAGGAAGTTTGCGCTCTGGTTGATTCCGGTGGGCCCGTATCCTTCAACGACCTAAGCAGAAATCCTAGTCCCATTGAAATCAGTGACTTCAGTGGGGCTAGGAGATCATCCTTGGTGCTTAAGTTTATGCATGCGAGTCATTAATTCAATAGAACTGAGCATTAAGCATGCGCCTGTGGGTACTGCAGCATCGGCCCCTTGGTTTGTACGTGTGCAGATGTAAATTTGTAAATACGTGGCTATGTATATAAATTAGCCTCCTGTTTTATATGATCAAAGGGTGAGCCTCTCTGTAGCATGTTCACATGCTGGTCCCCATCCTGCAAGCCCTTACTCACCCACGTAGTCCCAGTGAGCTCAATGGGACACCCCTCAGGTGCGAGGACCCTCGGTGGGTGAAATTCACCCCTGGGCTGAAGGGTTTGTACAAGGTGTATGCACCACTGACACCCCCTGAGCACGGTAGGTGGAATGCGGCTCCATTGACCTCTGTGGGGATTGTGCCGTTGACTTCAGTAGAGCCTGGATTTCACTCCATTATGGGGACTTTGTGCTGCACAAGCCTGATGCTGGCTCCCTGTCCAGGAAAGGTTTGCAGGATTGGATCTGTGCTCTCTGGAAAGGCAATTAGCAAGGACTCCTGATCCCTCTTAGATTACTGTCATCATTCCCCTCCATCCCCCGAGTCCCAGTGTGATTCAAAGCCAGGAGCATGGGAGATCCGTGGCTGGAGCTCTGGAGCCCAGGCGTGTTTCGCACTCCTCACCAGCCTGCAGGAAGGAGTCCACTGCAGCCAGCTGAGGATGATGGCCTGTCTCTCACCACAGCAGCTGAGTGTAAACCCAGACCCAAGCTCCAGAGACTGTCCCGGCCCCTCACCTCCCGCCCCCTTCTGCAGAGGTGTCTCTCGTGGAGCTGACAACTGAGTGTGGTGGCGGATGCATTTCACTGGGATGAATAATACATAGGGAACTCCTGAGTCACCCAGCACAGCCGGATCACACTCCCCACAACTTGACAAGCCAGCAAAAGCCAGGGTTTGGCCGCCCCCACAGCAAGAGCCCATACTAGGCGTTGTGTGAGATTTCACGCTCGCACAGGGATCACGGTGCCAATCTTAGAATAGCCCCCCTCCAGCTGCCACGGTTTTATAGAGCTGGGCAGCACGGTGCAAATGTCTGAACACAATTTTTTTTAACGCTGCTAGCACTTCCTATGCCAGTGTGCTAGTCTGTAGGGAACTGGGTATGATGTCTGGGTTATTTTTTTAAATAAACAATATCTATTGATTTAAAATGTCAGCATCTTGCTGAAAATGAAACACTTCTCCCTTTCGTTCCTGAGTCGGCGTGTGGCTTAAAAAAGAAATCCCCGTATGTTTGATTGGCTGCAGCCAGAGTCAGTGTTTTGTCGCTGGGACGAAGCAATATTTGGAGGTAGAAATTGGGCAAGGGAAGAGGATACAGCAAGTGCATTTGATGCAGTCACTGCTGGCCGCCAGCCTGTCCACCCATTGCTGTGGTATCAGAGCAGCTTCTAACCAGTCACAACTTTATGCTCCTGACAGCCCATGTGGGCAGTGAGAATCATCACCCCCGGTTTGCCAGGCGAGGACCCAAAGCCCAGAGCAACGCAAGGGATGAGGTCACGCAAGGAGTCTGGGGCAGAGCTGAAACATGACCCCCAACCTCTCCCAGCTCAGGCTCTGCCAGCAATGAGCTGGCAGGGTTCCCACTCCCAGCCACCTCAGGGTTACATTCTTATAGCTACTTCATATAGCTGCAGTCTTACAACATGCCTTGGGGGGCGGACCTGTACATTTGGCAGAGAGATGCTGCTGGAGCCCTAAAGCGGCCGTTTACCTGCTGCCAGCTGTCTCTCGCTCCCTGCTGGTGAGTACTGCTAACGCTGGGTGCTCCCCCTTTCACGCTCTGTAGAGAAGCGGACCCCTTCCTAGGGCCCTTTGAGTTCTGCGGCCAAGCAAGCCAGGCTGGGCGCTCCAAAGGCTTGGTCATGAGGGGCACAGGTTGAGAGGGAGTTGGTCTGTGGGTGCCTTGACTCCCATTTGGTGCAGTCTGGTGAATTCGGTCCCCTGCCCACCCAGCCTTCTCCCTGTGGGATGCTGTCCCATGTGACCTGCAGATAAGGGTTGCAAGGTGCAGTTAGTGTCTGGTAGGGTCAGATAGCAGCTGGGACTGGGGAGGAGCCATTAGGCCCATGTGACCAGCCCTTGTGTTGCCCACGCTTGGGATTTTTATTGTGGGGTGTTTTTCTTAAAGCGCCTGCACCTAGAGGCATGGGCTTCACGCACATTTCAGCATTTCATTTCATGAGAGAAGCCTCTAGCCCTGGTGGGTGCAGAGAAATGGCCTCAAAATTGTGACCCTTAAAGACTCAAAAAAACAGAAAGGAAATTGAGGGGGGGGAACCGTCCCCCAAAACTTATCGTTGTGAAAGCGCCTGATTGTCTTTAACTAATCTCGTGATTTCTGGGAACGGGGGGAGGTGACGCGTGGCACATGCTGCTCATCCTCTCAGGCTTGTAGATGCTGTCAGAGCTTTAAGCGGGATGAGAGCCTGCTGTGCTCTGCCCTATGGGCTCATTGAATACGGGGGCGGAGGCGGTGCTGCTGTATCTTGGGGGCTGTGCTGGTGCACAGTGGCACTGCAAGCCATGGGGCTGGACCTCAGCTGAACTCCCTGGGGCTCTGTATGGCCATAAGGGTCAGCCCTGCAGTTCTTGGTGCAAGCCGGAGCCCTGGTTTGAATCCCCCACCCCAGCTGTGAACCCCTTGGTTGCACTAGGTGCTCTGCTTGCATTGACTCCAAGGGCCTTCCCTCTGTGTGGCTATTAACACACACACACACACACACTCACTCACTCTCTCACCGGCAGGGTGGTGTGTGAAGCGCTTTGAGCTGCTTGCTGTGTGAACTATTTTCTGTAAGTTACTTAAAACCCCAGGACCCTTCTTGCCCAGATGGTTTCTGAAAAGTAGCTTTAGTCCTAATCCCGCTGAAGGAATTGGGAGTCTGAACCCAGCCTGCATTTTAATCTTCAATCTTTGACCAATTTTACTGCAAAGGCTCCAGGATCATGTTATGGTTTAGTCACGTGTACTGACTTAAGCGCAAGAAAGTGGTGGGGAGGGGGGGGGGTCTTGTCACCCTCCCCCAGACACCTACGTATAATGGTTGCATTAAATGGACTTGTTTTTTCCATGGCCCTGCACCTTGGGTGCACATCTACACAAGGACAAAGTAGGGAGGATTTTACACCCAATGAAAACCATCGTGTTTTATGCCTACATCCCACTGGTGTCAGGGCCTGGGCAAGGTGCAGTGATGAATTAGGCCCAAATCCCTTTACAGACGGGGTGGGCTACACAGAGATGCTAATCTAGGGCACTGACTGATGGAACTCGATTGCTCATCACATTAAAATCCAGCCACAGCACAGAGGCCCAGAGACCATTGGCCGGGGGATTAAGGGTTTTGGGGGCCATATACTACAGACTGCTACTGTAACACCATCCCTGGCCACAGCAGCCCAAGTCCTTGCTATGGCTAGGTATGGAAAAGTTAGATTTGCACTGGTAAATGTTGGGAAACAGCCATTTACCCAAATACACACAACCCGACAAAACAATATTGCCACTGAGCATCGCAAGTCACAGGTAAGTGGAACAAGCCACGTGCTGCTTGAGCATGAGCGGCAAACATAAGATTTACAATGTCTATGTTGAGACGTGATGTTGCCCACTTGCGATTTATGTTCAAGAGCTTGCATGAGCCACCAGCTGGCCTGCCAGCATCACAGAGATCTGCAGCCAGGCCAGCAGCTGCTCAGAGCTGGCTCCGCACTCAGGACCAGGCGGCTTTGAGTGGGCAAGGGCTCAGAACTGCCAAGTGACAGTGGCATTTTGGGTGCTTGGAAAATGCCAGCTGGGAGTGGGTTTAGGGGGCAGCTGAACTGCTGCTTGGGACAGGTCAGTGGCATCTACCTAGCAGCCTTGGGCAGCCCATGTGGCAGAGAAGTGCCCAGGCGCTCAGGCAGCAGGAGCAGACACTGTCTCTACTCTTTGTCTAGCCCCTAGCAGGGGACAAGGCGTCATGGCATGATACGGGTCACGCTATTGTGTCCAGTAAAGTCTAGTCCAGAAGAAGGCACTACTCAGAAGCATGAAACACACTTTTATTATTGTGATTCTTTGGCTGAGCCCTTTTCTAAGGAGGCCTTTGCAGGCGTGTTTTCCCTGGGGCTAATCAGTCCAACAGCGGCACTAACAGGCTGCTTTGGTGACAGGGGGAGGGGGATTCATTTCCCAGCCCCTTAGGGACCCGGAATGGGGTGTCGATTCTGAGCAGGATTCAGCAGCATGTCTTTTCTGAACAGAAAAATCGCTTCGTGGCACTAAACCTTACTTGAAAATTCCAAGTATCGTTGCTCTGAGCTGGGTTTGCCACGCATGATAATATCCCACAATGCCCCTGGGTGTCCCAAAAGCCCCTGCTCTCGGGGGTTAAGTGCAATCAGGTTTAGTGTTAAGGCTCTTTGCATAGAACAGCAGAATTCAGGGCCTCGTTCTTTTCAAGTGCAACTAGAGATTTTGGGTGCCACCATTTCTGGATGCCCTCAAAGTGGGCTACACTTTCAGAGCTCACCCAGCACCTGCTTTCTGAAAATCATGCCCCTTTGTGGTGTCCCCAGAATCCCTAGTCACGCTTGGAAAATGCAGGTTCAGGGTCCTATTCGTCTCCCCCATAGGAGAGCATTTTGGAGCAGCAACGTGAACGTAATACTCATATTTAGTGCTTGGTATCTCCCAGGCACCTTGCAACCTTGACTTAACTCCAGGCAAAGTGAATCCACAAGGTGGCTGCAAAGCAGCTGTTTCTCCAGCCTTTAAAAACCAGTGGGTGCCAAGGTGTTTAATGGAGAGCCTTCGTCACACTCCTCCTCCCTCAGAGACGGAAATGAGATTGCTCCTTGGAAGGAGGTTTTAGGGGAGTTGGATCAAAGATTTGTGTGGCTGCTGTGCTGAAAAGTCTCCTGCAATATATACTGAAGTGGGGGAGGCAGGTATTCAAATTCAGGCAGCTCATTCCCACTCCAGCACGTATGGTTGAAGGCCAGCGCCATCCCCACTCTCCTCCAAACAGAGCACCCCTTCGTAAGAAACATCTGCATTGATTTCAGTTAAGGGGTTTAGAATCAGGGCTTGATCTAAATGACAAGTCTTCCACCCATCTAGCTTTCTTTTGTTTACAGAGAGATGGGATGTCTGTGCTGAGTCTGTTTATACCAAGGATACTCAGGCTTGCATCACTGGGGAGCAGTGTGGCTAGTGAGGCAGAGGCCACTCAAGTCCAGGAACAAGGTCTGCCCCAGATCTGCCTCGCTCTGCACTGACCCCCCACGCTAGGTTCTTTTCTGCAGCAGCAATTCCCACTGGTACCAGCAATTGCTACAAGAACGGGATTTTTTTTTTTTTAACAGGATAAATAAACCATGCCCCACTTACCAGTTTAGCTCATAACCCTGAATCTGGGCCAGCCCTGCCCTTGCAAAGAGTGATTTACCCACTACCTGTCCTGGATTTAATAATTGCAGTCTGCTTTTTATTTTGCCATGCAGCGATTCTGCTTCAGATGTTCACAGCCTTTAAGCAATTTAAAAGCTCGCTACCTCTCCTCAAAGGCTCAGCAGAATTAGCAGAGGGAAACAGAGGGGTGTCTGAAAAAAAGGAGGGTGGGGGGAGATGCTGTTTCCTATATACAAGGGTCTGCGGTGTAAAGCAGCTGCTAGCTTTCCCCGACAGGATCACAGGCGGAGAGGGACTGGCTTGAGCTGAGTGGTGAAATGAATGCGAGGGGAGGGGGGAAGTCATCTGTAATATAGGAAATGCCCCCCCCCGCACAACATACTATCTCCAGGCCAGGCGAGGAATCATGTAGCTAGAGCCAAGGTGAATGCAGGCTAACCAGCCTACAGCGGTCGAGGGAAGCAGGCAGGTCAAAGCACTGGAGCGTCTGGTCCAGGGAGCTCGTCCCCCGTGGAAGGCCAGACTGGATCTGACCTGTGGCCCTTCTAGCCCAGTAGCCTGGCTCAGCCCACGGCCAGCACCTAGATTCCCCCCTGTTGTTGCGTTAGATGCAGGTATGACTGGGTGACAGCATGGGGCCTGGGGGCTGCAGATCAGAGCAGAATGGTCCCTTTGGCCCTGAAAGCGGAGATGATGCAAGAACCCAGGCGAAGACCTAATTTGACTCCTCCTTCCTTCCCCTCCCCCTGCCCCCCACCACAAACTGGCTCATCCCTGGAGCATAGGGCTTTATCTCCCTTCCCGAACTGGGTTATTTTAACCCCTCTGACCCTGGGTAGTTCTGTTATTCCCTATAATTGTCAGCCATTGGCTAGGGGACAGACCCCTCGCTCTTTTCCCCCGGTATAGTTTCTAGGGATCAAAAAGCTCTGCTAAAGACGGCTGCTGGCTATTTTATCTGAGATCTGTCATTCAGCTCGTGCGCAAAAGGCAGACGTGGGGGGAGGAGAGGCCTGCAGACCCGGTTGCCCCAGACTGGCTCAGAGGCAACGAGCAGAGCAGCAGAATAGCCCCCAGTCATTTCCCCCCTCTGCTGGCCAGTACCCCAGGGATGGGATTTCGAGCCTGTCTTGCCTTCAGAGAGGTTTTTCTAAAAAGGAAAAAAAAAAAGTTCAAAACCCGACCGTATGACCCGCCTGCTGTTTGGTTCCAGTCATCATCTGTCCAGAGCCATCTCCCATAGCCCTCTGAAAAGTCATCCCAGAAAAGTAAAGGCTCCGTCCCTTTGCTGACCCACTCCGTGGGTGGGGAGGGGATTCCGTGTGCTGACGGACAACACCTGGGTGAGGCGCTAACTAACGCTGCCACATGGGTGGGGGACCACACTGTCTGCGACTCCAGCCTGGAAAAGAACCGCGCAGGCCAGAGCCTCTGGCCTCGCAGAAACCACTCAGCAGAAGACCCAGCTAGGAAGGGTTTCTGGTGGAACGGGCTGGAGTTCCCGAGCTGGGGCTGGGGCTGGGCCCACGAGGGGAGAATTCCGGCTGTCTCCTATTGCCCCGTCCCGTAAGGCCAGTTGAATGTGCTCCCAGACAGCAGCATGTCCCTAATTAGTGTTTCAATGGGCGTCTTCCCCACCAGTCTCATAAAGAAGAGCTGAGAGATGAGTGAAGCTGGCACTGCCCGGAGCGCCGGGAGCCGCAGCAGGAGCCTGCCAAAGCGCTGGGGCTGAGACGGGTACTGGGCACGGACATACTCCGTGAGGGCCACCTGAGCTTTCTCTTGCAAGCTCTCCACGTGGGCAGGGTCCGAGAGGCCGCAGGCATCTGCAAAAGGCAGGGGGGAAGGAGGGGGAGAATTGTTAGCAGGGAACAGAGATTGCACAGCTCCAGATGTCCCCACCAGACTGTGCTAAGGGCTGGGCAAACGCCGACACACGGTAGTGCTCCACTTCCGAGATGCGAAGGCCGGGCAGGGCTACTAGCTCCTCTCCTCTGACTGCGTGTGTCCCAGGTCATCACATGGCTCAGTTACCCCATATCCAACCCAGCACCACCGCTAACACTCCTGGCGGACCAGCACCACCCGGAGAGCTGGTCGGCCATGATGGGAGCAGCAGGGCAGTTATCAGCACTCTCACCTCCGTGGCCCAGAAGGCCCCGAGATGGCCAATCCATCCATCGCCCTGCACCTTCTGCAGCCACTCACACCAGAGCAAACCCCTCCTGCTCTGCCAGGTGCAGGGGAGATGAACTGGGCCCACGGCATGCAGCCCACCCAGTCCAGGGGCCACCAGCACGGCAGACCATGGTACCTACCTACCTTAGGGCTTCCATCACCCTCGAATCTAAGCACTTCCTGGGAGAGTTGAATTAACACAGCAAGGTCCCTTAGCAGGATCTTCTGCTCCTACCCCTCCCTTGGCTACAGAAGGGCCAGAATCTATGCCTGGGCTGTGTGATGGAGTAGGGACTGTCTGTGTGGGGAACGGGAAAGCAGGGGATGTCTGTAGGTGAGGGACAGGTAGTCAGGTTGTAATGTGAGCCGGCAGGGGGGAGGGGGAGCTGCTGGGCGGAGGAGAAGCAAACAAAGGGGTTTTTTTCGGCCGGAGGAGGAGAGGCAGGACAGTTTGGGTTTGGGCTATGGGGAGGAATTCAGGGGATCCTAGCTGGGATCCAAGCACCCTGAACCCCCAGAAGGACTCAGTGTAGGGGTCCGGGACTGTGCCTGCAAGCTCTGCTGTAACCTGTGTTCCTGCTGTCCAATAAACCTTCTGTTTTACTGGCTGGATAAAAGTCAGTGTGGGTCCCAGGAAGAGGGGTGCAGGGCCAGACTCCGTGACAGGCTGGCAGTCAGCATTGTCTAGTGGATAGAGCACTGTCTTGGGGTATAAGGGACATGGGTGTCAATTCCTGGCTCTGCCACTGGACCCACTCAGTGACCTTGGGCAAGTCACCCCCTCCCGCCCCACGTGCCTCAATTTTCCTATCTATACAATGGGGATAACAATACTGCACTCTGATGGAAAGAGCTCTATAAAGCAAGGGATTAGTCTGTAATCGGTCAGCAGGGACAAAGCTTCCTCAAATGAACAGAAGAGGCTGAACCCCTCCCCACCTCTTATGGCACAATATCGCCCTTGAGAGCAGCACGGTTGCAAAAATGCTCCGTGGGAAGCCTCAGAGTGGGCGTGTAGACTGGTTTCAGTGTAAACCCAGGGTAGACCCACTGCTCCCACTGCAGGCTGCATTGGCACAGGAGCCCTGAGATGCCAACAACACAATCATGTAGCCGGGCATAGCCTGCCAACCCTGCATCGACAGCTTTCATTTGAGTTCCCTGAAGTCAATCTCTAAGTATGAGCAACTCACCCTGCCAGCTGATGCAGAAACGCTGCCGGCTTCTATTTTATTAACCATCCAGCAGCTCGTGGCAGGGTTATCTGCCAGCCCAGATATTTTAAGAACACGGCAGCACTGCCACGTTAAACGGAGGTGGAAAGGCATCAAGCCAGGGCCTGCCGGTGCCTGTCTGTCACATGGCGATGGCCCTGCAGTCAGGACAAGTCCTAGAACATCCTTTTCTCCTCCCCCGCCTCCACCATCTTGCATCTTTGGCTACCTTGACCTTCCTGTCACGTTTCCCAATTAAATCCAATTACCGGCATTCAGCAGCTATCCATGCAACACTGCATTAGACGCCTGGCGCGCATGTCTCACTACTGCGAGCCAAACATTGTACTGTCTGGCCCCCACGCAAATGGCCTCTTACCTAAACAAGAACAAGCCTGCGGGTGCTTAATCCAACCACAAGGGGGTAGCGCGACTGGGTTTTTAATATAAACGATACAAGCCAGAAAACCCAACCCAGACTATTTGATTTGTGAGAGGACAGAAACTTTATCTCGTTCGCTGGCAGTGGGCAGGAGAACGAGCTGATTGGCTGACGAGCTACAATTGGTGATTAAATTCAAACCCCACATTGTCAGGCTGCTCTGGTCAACGCATCCATTAAAGGGCCCATCCTGTCATTTTTTTCCCCTCTCTAGGAAGGAGGAAGCAGCAGCAGGCCAGGCAGTGTTAGATAGCCAGGTTACTCCGCTAGCTCCCCTCGGGAGCTAGGGACCCCTGGGATCGTGCAGTGGATACACAGGCCAACCGGATTGCTACCTTGCGTGGAGGTTGGAATGGCTCGTAAAGGGACACACCTTTTGCGTTGTGCTGCAGTATTTACAGATACAAGTTGTTCCATTCTTAGGGCAAAGGCTCTTTAATGTATCTTATAAAGTTAACTGGTTGCGACTGACTTATCTGGAGCTTTAACATTACGTGAAACCCATGGAGCGTCTCCCCCCGCTGGAAAGTCACCTTGCTCACAGGATGTGCATTGGAGTCACTACCTTTAGGCTGGAGCCTATGGGAATTAGGCACCCTCATCAGACTGAAACACCACAAGAGTTAGGTACTTTTGAAAGTTTTATCCCTATATCCCATCGAAACCCAACATGACCGAGGTCCCTATGTGACTTGGTAGCTTTTTGAAAAATTTTACCCTGCGGGCTTGAAGCCCTTAGGTTACTTTGAAAACCTCAGGCTTCAGACTGCTCCTGGGGCCACCTACAACCACCACATGCTAATTTGGCTCAATGGACGGTATCTCTGACGCACATCCCGTCACCTCACCATCGTTAGCATCTTTATCCTCACAACGCCCCCAGGCAGTGCTACTATCCCCACTGTACAGAACCGAGGGACTAAGCCTGGCTAGCCCTAAGAGACTTGCCCATGGTCATGCAGGAAGGTCAGTGGCAGAGGAGGGAATGTCCCACTCAAGCACCCAAAACACTGAATCATCCTTGTTCTCTAGTATCCGTTAATTACAACTCCGGGGCTTTGCACTAAGGTCATACAGTGCAAAGGCTTCCTGAGGAGGGACGGGGAGGGTGCCGCAGATTCATAAATACCAACACACAGAAGGAGGAGTTTTCAGAGCAGCCTGTCGCTCTTCCAGGACCACTGCTCTACGAGCAGGAAGACCCGTTTCCCCAAGGCAGAGCAGGGAAAATCTCGTCACGGGGCCAATCACATCGATGAGGGGAGTAGGGTTTCATTTCACAGAATTACAGCACCAACTTACGAACGTACTCACACCTCCTTGTCAGCTGTTTGACACAGGCCACCTTGATTACACTGAACTCATCAGCACCACAAAAGTGATTTTTCCTCCCTTCTTGTCATCTGTTGAGAACAACCCACTTCCACCTTAATCGAACTGGCTCATTAGCACTGGCCTCCCACTCGGTAAGGTAATGCCCATCTTTTCAGGTGCTGTGTATTTATATCTGCTCCTGTATTTTCCACTCCATGCATCTGATGGAAGTGGGTTCTAGCCCACGAAAGTTTATGCCCAAATAAATTTGTTAGTCTCTAAGGTGCTACAAGGACTCCTTGCTGTTTTTGCTGATACAGACTAACACGGCTACCGCTCTGACACCTAGTGCTAACTTTGACTTCCGAGGGTGGCCCCCATCCTTGCAGCATCTCGTGGTGGCTGCCTCCTTTCTCATCATTAAGGGAAGCATCTCTTAAATGCAAGGATGATTACGTGCTTTGGTGCAATTAGACGTCACAATGGGAGCAGCTGTGATATTACCGGCGCTATCCTCCTCTTGTGGCAGAAGTGGGCGGTGGAGAATGTTCCACATGGCAGCAAGAGACAGGGGTTCAAGGCCCAGCTCTGCCACCGACTCCCCAGAGGGCCTGGACAAGTCACTTAGGGCCAGCCTTTTAAAGGTATTGGTGGACGCAGGTGCCTAGCTGCTTTTGAAAAATCTCCCTAGCAGCCACTGACATCTTTAGGTGCCTAAATACCTTTTAAAAACCTGGTTCATCATTGCTCCCTGCCTCAGTTTCCCACCTGTAAAATGGGGATACTGATCCTTCCTTTGTCTTGTCTATTTAGTCTGTAGCCTTTTGGGGGCACGGCCTGGCTCTGACTGTGTGTGTGCTGCAGCCGGCCTGGAGCTCAGCTGAGACCTGTAGCCGTAACACTGTCATGAAGATTAGCATGAACCAGCCACTCACCTGGCGTGAAGAGGGCTATGGCCTTCAGGCAGCTGTATTCGGCAGAATCAACTTGCAGCCTGTTCAGTTTTTCCACCTGATCCTGAAATATCCGGATCTGGTCCATGAAGGACACCACGCGGTCTGCGGACATGGGGGAGGCGTGGAAGCCGGCCGCGGCTAGCAGGGGGGCCATGTGCAGCGGCAGCGCCGACTGCGCGGCGTTGAGGACGAACAGCTCACTCCAGCTCAGGCGCAGCAAGGCCACCTGGTCCGAGACTGGCAGGTCGGGGAAGAAAGGGATGTTCCGGGCCCACTCCACCGTGCTGAAGAGCAGCCTGGCCGCCAGCTCGCAAATGTTGTCGATGCCCATCACGCTGCCCTGCTGGGCATACTGCGAGCCGTAGCGGGCAGTCGGGTAGGGCTCTGCCCGGAGCAGCTGGGAAATGAGTTCCGAGACCGGCTGCCCGTTGTAGTACTCCCCGCTGGGCATGGCGTTCGGGCTGGTGCTGGAGTGGGTGGGGGGGATCCTGCCTCTCTGGACAGCTGGAAAGGAAGCAAGAGGAGAGATTAGATCCCACATGGCAACGGCACGTGCTGTCGCTATCATCGCAACGTCGTCTTGGGCATTCAGTCCAGCCACGTCCCCACCCCAGAGGCTGCAAGCGGCTACAAGATGAGGCAGTCGCTGTTATGAGTATTACGGTAGCATCTAGGGACCCCAGCAGAGATCAGGGGCTGGCAGGCTTGGAGCAGCACCTACTTGCATCCAATCCAGGACAGACCCTGCCTCAGAGTCTGAACAGGCAAAGGGTGGGAGGGGAAACTGAGGCACAGAGCAGGGCAATGACTTGCCTAAAGTCACCCAGCAGCTCCGTGGCGGAGCCGGACTCCCAGAGCAATACCTGGCCCACTGGGCCTCATTAGAATCAGTTTGGGAGCTGTAAACGCCCCGTGTAAGGACCGGGGTTGCCAGCAGAGTGGGCTCCTCAAACCTTCAGCACCACAGCTCAGGCCTCAGAGCGCAAGGGTCACTCCATTAACTGGTATCAGTAGCAGGCTGTTATCCAGCCCTTGGAGGGGTACATGACGCATACCTGGCCAGTTACACACACTAGAAATATTGATCTGAAAGTAAGATAAACCTCCTTAGCACTTTGGTGATATCACCCCTCCCCCGCTCCCTAATTAGCTGTAAATGAGTGCCTAACCCCAGAGATCCGTGACACAGCTAGGGCCTCTAGCGAAGGGCATTGAATGACAGATGCAGGCCCCCAGGTCTCTTCTAGAGCATTTAAAGCTTGGGAGATAGGCCTGGTTTTAGCACCAGAAGCATGGAGGACTCCTGGGGTTAAGGACGAGGAGCCCCCAGAGCCGAACAAGGAGATCAGCACCACATGGGGTTTTGCAAGAGGGTTAAGGAAACCCAGGATCAATCTGCAGATAATCTTGGCCTCTGGGACAGCTGATTTCATCTCCATTAGCAGGCAGGATTCCAAACTGCACTAAGTCTAGGTTTCTAATCTCCAAGTGGTCACGTGAAGTTATAAAATCCCGCCCTTTGCTCTGTAGTGAGATGAGGGCCAACCAAGGTCATCTATGCAATGGAAACATACATCTTCAGTACGCTTGTTAACCCTGGAGGTGCTCCTCCTCCTAACTGCATGCTAAGAAAGCTATTTTTCAGCCCCCTTTAGCACCCACTGTTTGCTCAGCCCCCAGTAATTAATTTATGGGCTGTTCTTGCAGCACTTAAATTAGAGCTCTAAATCATAGTAAGTGACAACAGTGCTGTCCTGACTGGCCGGGAAGGACGAAATTAAGTCCTGCTCCTAATATCGCTTCCCTGTGCTATTTACATTTCTACCACCGCCTGGGGAGAAGTAAATACTCGGTGGCTAACCGAACCACAGAAGGATGCCACTGCCCTCGATCTTTGCCCACAGCAAGGTGGAATCTGCCCAGAACAATGGTTGTGATTTTCAAGGTGCGTACTTAAAATTAGGTACCTAATTCCATATTTAGGCAGCTTAAATACTACTACCTAGTGCTTTATATCAGTAGAGCTCAAAGTGTGTTGCATGGAGAAACTGAGGCACAGGGAGGGGAAAGGACTTGCCCAAGGTCACCCAGAAGACCAGTGGCAGAGACAGGAAGAGAGAACCTAGATCTCCTGAGTCCCAGTCCAGTGTGCACTGAGAAAATCCCATTGGGCTCAGCAGAGCACCGCTGCAAACCAGGATGCTCATCTAAGCATCCAACTTTATACAGCTAAGTGTCAAGTGCTGGCCCCTTTCTAGTGGGATTGGCCAGTCTTGTCATGAGCATCAAGAATGGATTTCGGTCCCACGAATGTAGCTGAAACTCCCCCACCCCCAACTTCCATCCCAGGGAGATTCAAGCATTTTAAGCTTGCAAGACAGACCAGCGTGGGCACTTCAATCACCCGTCCAGTTGTTGGGTCAGATCTCTGGAGGGGCCACACCCATTTACACTGGCAGAGGATCTGTCCTTTGGCCCAGATTCACTGAAGCAGCGTAAATGACTCAAGCGTGTGCATAAGCGTTTTGCTAACTTGGAGCCTAAATCTGTTACCTTGAGCACAGCCTGAAATCCACCCAGTGTCGCTGCCCACTGGGGCCCAGCGCACAGCTACTCTCGCTGTGCTCATTAACAGATGTCACGCACATGACTTTACTGGCAAGCACAGAGCCTTAAGTCATGAGAGACACCTCGCGCCTTGTCTCCAAACCTTTAGCCTCTGCTGCCAACCTGCAGACGCGGGGAGGGAAGGGATGCCGTGGAAGAGGAAAATGACTGCAAGCAGGAGGTGCTAATTTCATGGGGACTCGCCACCTCTGAAAATCAGATGCAACAGGCTCTCTCCTGATTTATGCCAGCTGGGAATCTGGCCAGCAGAGGCACCCAATCTCACTGAATGCCATGGAAACATGGCTGTGTGTGAAGAGCTTCAGGAAAGGAGCGAAGAATTTCTTGTTCCTCTCGTTCTAGTCCCAGCTTTGGCCTGGCCTGCTGGGAGACCTTGGGGATGTCACTGCCCCGCTCCATGCCTCAGTTTTCCCATTTCACAGAGGAGGTGAATGATCCTGCCCTCCCACGAAAAGCACATTGAGGTCCCGAGATGAAAAGCGCTGGAGACTATTAAATACAAATCCTGCCTGACATCAAGCAAAAAGCGAGTGGTGAATTTGTCTGCTAAACTCTGTTCATGCTGTTACCCATCCTTCCCCGACCCTGCCTCTCATCACATCCTCTCTGACACCTCATGCCCCCGCCTTGCACCTTGTGGTCTGACACCAAGACAAATTGGGTGTGAAATGCCAACGAGGAACATCCAGTGTTTTACTAGTGTCTCGCTTTGCACTGGTGTCAACAATGGCACAATGTGGGTGGGGAATCTGGGATGGGGACTGTGGTCACCTCCCACAATAGAGCTTTGATCCCTGATGGGGGTTGTCACGTGCTACTCTAAGTAGGTCTCTAATGTCCTGCGTTCCCCTTGTGCAAATCACTCTGCCAGCTCCATTGCTCAAAACCCTTGTCAGCTCTTCCCAACAGGACTCTGTTGCTTGTCACTCCCTTCCCAAGCAACCCCCAAGGCCCTAGCAAAACCGCAACGTTTGCAGCTAGCCATCTTGTCCAGTCAGTTCTGCTCTCAGACCTCGTGGAGCAACAGTGGCAGCAGCCCCTCTGAAAAAATCAGGCAGCCAGGGTCTCAAGTCAAGCATCCTGAATGAGTGGCTGCTTCTGAAAACTCTGGCCTAAACTCTTTTGTTCAAATGAAGATTGCAAACCTAAGAACTTGGAATGGCCAAACTGGATCAGACCCATGGCCCATTTAGTCCAGTAGCTTCCAACCATGGCCAAAACAAACTGCTTCAAAAGGAAGGCACAAGAAACCCTGCAGTGGACAGTTATGGGATAATTTGGGGAAATTCCTTCCTGACCCGCCATTGGTTTATGCCCTGAAGCAAGAAGCTTTATAGCCACTCCAAAGCTCTTGGTTATTTTTAATGCTTCCTACAACACCTTTGGATATTCTCATTCTCCATAGACATGTTCTGCCTCAGTTAGAAACCACTCTGCTGCATTCTGAGTGCCAGTGCTATCTTATGGCAATGAGTGCCAATGGCATGTTGTCGGAAAGGATTTGCTGAGATTGCCACCTCTCAAGTGCACTGCCTGGCTCCTTGACTGCGCCTTGTGACATGGCACAGAGGAGTTCCTGATCGAGGCGGGACTCCTGCGTTAAGGGGAGGAGAGAAGGTGCTGAGTAACAGGGATTCCTCTGCTTTCCAGCTCTGGAAAGTTGAGAAATGGACTCAAGAAATGCTTTAAAATGTTCTGGGTTCTACTCTCAATGCAACATGATGCCAAGATAAAGAGAACAGCCGCTAACGTCATCTGCTGCCCATACGCCCCCCCGATACATTGCCACAGAAATGTGCATAACTGAGTCAATATTGGAACTGCAAAGGATTATTCTAAGTTCATCTCAGTTTCCATCTGCGACCTTTAAAGCTGCTAGGTCAGGTGGTCTGGTACAAGGTTCCAGGTGAGTCATCGACTCGAGCCAAGGCTTTGGCTTTCCAAACAAACACCACCTGTTGGACTGGTACGGGAGCCGCCCAAGGGCGGACTGAAACCGCAGAAAGGGTTTTGTATTCTGCCCTGAGACTGGGATTTCACTGTGACAATAACGGCTGCTCCCAGATCTCACAATCCGTGCGGGGATTCCCTGACCAGCTCCTAGGACAGCAGGTGCGCTCCACAAGACCTTGTGGTAAGGGCCAGATCCTCGACTGTGTTTCCTTGGGGCAATTCCGCTGACGACAAAGGAGTCTTGCTGGCATCAAACCAGCAGAAGGGTATTAGCTCAGTCTCTCCAACTGCAGCAACGGTGCACAAGATACACAGGGAGCAAAATCCTCAACTGGTGTAAATTGTAGGGGGTGGAATGTAACTTACTAAGAGAAGGAATTGGGAGTTCCTGACTCCCCCAACCCACTTGCCCACTCCCAGGGCTGGTTTTAACACGGATTAAAAATCTAACCCTATTTCCCAGAGGCCCCAGTTTTGCTCCCGCCAGCACAAAGCAGGAAGCATTCCACTGCACCGGGCGAAGCTCGGGCATGAGAGAGGAGATCAGGCTGGGAGTTTCTAATCCTCCCTAGAACATGTCCAGTCAGATCCTGTGCCTTGGGATTTACAGGTAGTTTGGCTGGGCCTCAGCTTCGGGATCTGATCCGGCAACCACCTCCTCTGCTGTAGCATTTACTCACCTGGTTTTCTAGGCAGCTGGCGAGCAGTTTTTACTAGTTCTAAAAGCCAAACAAAAGGAGAATCTGCAGCTGCTCAGTCCGAGGCAGGGCGTGGTGCATTTTCGGGAGGGGGGGGGTTACTCTCGTCTCCTTCTCAAGAGGCACTGGTTCGGATTGCGAGCCCCAGGCACTGATCTAACTGTTGCCCTGGCTCCAATGGTCCCGTCCTACAGGCCAGGATAGCCGGATTGCAGGGGGCCCACTCCTTCCCGGAACATGCCTGGAGGCTGGGAGCTGCTGTGGGAAGCAGGAAGGGCCATTACGCTGGTCCCACCCCAGCAGATAATCCCCTTCATGGCAGAGGAAGCCCCGGTGAGGGAGATATGGCTGATTCCTTGCCCCTTCCAGACACCGGAGGGGTTAGTTTAGTTGCAGGGAACAGCCAGTGTTTAAAAATACTGGGGGAGGTTTTCAAACGCAGAGACAAGTGTTAGGCACCCAAATCCCATGGGTGTCCACTGGGAGTTATGCACCTAGCTGCCCTCTGCGCTTTGAAAACAACCCATCCAGGAGGCATGTACTGACCGCCCACAATTCTGACCCACGCAGACGACGACTGGCGTTTTTAAAAGGTCCTATTGCCTGTCCAGTCTCCCCTGGAACTTCAGTGGGTTTTGGTAGCCTAAAGCCTTGATAAAATCCCAGCTAATAGTTAACCACCAGCCCACCTCCCGTTTCCAAGCAACGCAAATTCAAGACCTGGCATTCCAGCTGGTCCAGAGCAGGACTCTAACTCATGCCCCAAGGGCCTGGCTTTCCAGAGAGCTGAGTTTCCATTAGGCATCAACCCAAGCGGCTGGGTTTTCAAGAATGCTCACTGGCTGTGGAGGTCTCCTGGAAATCTGGCCATCAGCGTCACAATGGGAGCCGCTGGGGGCTGAGAGCTCTCGCAAATCTGGGCCTCATTAAGATGCCTAAATGGGAGCTGAGCTCTTGTCAAAACCCGGCCCCAAGGAAGTGCGCGGCTCCCGTAGCACCAATGCACGCTGGGGAGGACAGTCCTAGATATACTCTGCACTGATTCTCACAGTGACCTTGCATTGGCCACAGCTTATCGGTGAAAGATAGAGCAGCTCAGAGGTTGCTCTAAGTTACCTCCCTTTGCTCTGGTCTCTACGAGTACATCCACCCTGCAGCTGGGAGCAAGCCAGGTAGACAGGCTAGCCAGCTGAGCTCTGGCCCCAGGGGTGATAGGCAGGCTTGTTTTCTAGCAGCTACCCATGTGACAATGTCCAGACTGCTACTTTTAGCATGCTGGCTTGCGCACAGCTAGCACGTCTGTCTACCCCATGGGGACATATGCCAGCGGGGAATCAGCGTGGCACTGCTCCTACGGCAGTGTCTGTGTGGGAGGCAGTTGACACAGGAGCCAGCTACACCCCTCACACGCGCTGGGATCTCTTCTATGCCTGAGGAATGCTCAACTGGCTAGCAAGTATCAGACTCCAACATTCGGAGAAGGGAGGCCACCCAGGTGTTTTTGCAGAACAGTGGGCCAAGTTACCTTCTTTCCTCATTCCCACACGAAAGCACTTCTTCAGGCGACAGTACTGGCACTGGTTGCGGTGGTGCTGGTCAATCTGACAGTCTCGGTTAGACCTGTGTGCAAATCAGACAAGAACACGCCATTGCAAGGGGGTAGGAAAGTGCTGACCCAAAAGAAGTGTATTTTGTTAGGTAAGTACAGGGGAAGGTGAGGATGATAGGGCACGAAACTGGGGTTCAATTTACAGGTTCCTCTGTGGGACCTCGAGCAGGTCATGTGATCGTTCTGTGCCTCAGTTTCCCTGTCCAATGGGGACAAAAGTGCCCTGCTACACGGAGGGGTTGGGAGGATGAATACATTAGAGATTTTGACAGGCCCAGATACTCTAGGAATGGGAGCCTGAGGAGTATTTTAGACAGACAGACTGGGCTGAGAGCTGTATTGCATTAATGCTGGGCTGAGAGGCCTCAACAGAAATGGGGACTCCATTGTGCCAGGCACTGCACACATGGACAGCAAGACAGAAACTCTGCCTCGCCAAACAGCTCTCGTGGGGAGCAAGAACTGCCCCGAGTTGCTGCGACCCCTAAATGAAATTCACCCCTACGCAGAGGCCCCGCACTCGCCCTAGGCCCCCCAGAAGCAGATCATTTTTATTCAGAACGGCGCTTACGAATGTGCTGCCTGGCACAGGGCTCTGCTTACGCACTCAAGTGCCTCCCCAGAATGGGGGTCAGAGGGCCCATCTGCGCCCAGGATCCATTGCTTGGGAAAGGGTCTAGCCCCCACCCTGCCAGAGCTGCTCTCCCACACGGCCGGCTAGGCCTTCCCAGCATGAAGGAGGGGGCAGCGGAGTTTAAACTGAAAACAGCTGAGCCAGCCTTCCTTTTGTTCCCAGATGCTTGAAGAATTCCAGCTATTTCCTATGAGAACATCTCAGCCCTTCCCAGGCAGAAGAGGGGAAGGGTCACTTCTCTTCCCAGCACACACAACTCATTTACCTGCCCTGCTAAGTAAACAGTAGAATAATCCCCGCCCCATTAAAGCCTGTTGATTGCTTTCCCAGGTACTAAGCACTTACAGATTTATTTCCATGGGTGTCACGTTCAGCTCTGCCTGCCTAAGGCCTTGTCGACATGGGCGATTTGCCTGGCTTGGGTGGGGATGGGGGGCAATCCTCTAGGGTAGGCAGGGTTAAATCATTATCTGCCCCCATGCAACCGTGACTCCGCTTTGGAGAAGGGGCTCATGCCAAAGGCACAATGCTGGCCCCTCTGAAGTCAACAGCAAAAGTCACTGTGCCAGATCCTGAACCGTCGGAGCTCCACTGAAACCAGTGCAGGGCAGACACCAGTTCACGGCCCTCCAACGCCATCTTCAGTGGGGCCCCACCACTGCAAACAACCATCTTCGCCTGCCTTCAGCTAGACTGAAAACTGGGAAAGTCCCATGGAGACATGGCCTGAGCGACAAAAGCTGGGAGTCGGCAGTGCACCTGATCCCCATTTACCCAGCTTTCTGCAGAATCAGCACCCCCAGAACAGTCAATCCCTGGGGAATGACCAGAGCTTGCCCGTTTCCCCTCTGCATACGGATCCTTTGAAACGGACCAAGCGTAGCATTAGACGATGCACTGCCCTGTTAGTGTTACTGGTAGTGGGGGTGGCACCCCATATTCGGTAGGCTCTGCAAACGCCTGGCCCCTGCCCCCTGCTCCGAGCGTACAGTGTAAGCAGATTGAAAACGAGATTGGCTCCTGTTCTGTTTTATAGATGGGCTATGCAGACCCAGGGCGATCCTCAGCTGGCATGAATCTGTCTAGCACCACTGTTTTCAAGAGAGCTGTGCATCTTGCAGCAGTCAAGGATCTGGGCCCAAGGGAGCTTTGAGGGGAAGGTCACTTGGGGGGTGCGAGGCATGAATGGTGAAAAGAGTAAGGGAGAGGACTCAGGGAAGGGTGAAGGATATGAAGAGGAGGATGAGAGAAGGCTCAGTGGGGAGCCGGGCAGAGCCTGGACATTATTGTTACAAGAGTAACAATGCTTGCAATCACAACGGGCCCAATCGCGAGCTGGGAGCAGGTCCATGATTGCACGTACCAGCAAGGGTCTCCCAACCTGGCCCAAAACACGAGGCTTGCAAAACCCGCCCAGCCGCTTTCCAGCAGCTGAGATCTATTTTCCAGACTGTGTGGAGAGGTAAGTGACTCAGCAGGGTCGCTCTGATAGCGAAGGGTGGGTGAGTCAGAGCAGAGGTGGGGAACCAAGCTTCCAGCCCTGGTCCCATCTTCACGGGCTCTTCTCCTGGCCCTGCGCACGTGCAAACAAGGATAAGCAAAAGAAAACGCATCCTCATCCTCGTCACTTCAGGCCCTACGTTTTGGATCAACGCCAGACAAGACGTGACTAGGAAAACAACCAGAGAAGTAAACAGACATGACCCATAACTACCAGCCCCTGCTGCTCTGATCAGGAGTGGTTACAAACAATGGTAAATACTAATAATTCAGGAGGCCTAAGCCCCATGAAAGCCTTCGGCCCCGATTCTGAAAAGCATCTAAGCCTGCTATGAAATTCCATCGACTTCAAGGAGACTTGCTCCCATTAAGTGTTTTAATGAACAGGGATGAGCAGATTCACATGCTTAAAGTTAAGCACATGCTCAAGTGTTTTGCTGAATCAAAGCCAGGATTTCGGAGCATCCGTTTCTTTTGAGCGCTGCAGCCCTTTTCTGTGCACTCAGACCCCACTTGCCATCACACTCACGGAACGAGACGCAGGTTCCCACAGTCTGGGATGTGAAGCAATGGATGTTGGGAGAACAAACCCCTGGTTTTCGACCCCTAAGAGAGACGGCTATCCAGAGCGTCTCTCCAGGATCCAAAGCTAGAACGCACACAGCTGCACTGCCCCAGTGTCTGGAATCGTGGGCCTTCTTCAGCCAGAACCCAATGTGCTGTTTTATTTAAGAGAAGTAAATGGTGGGGTGCGAAGGAGGCTTTAACACACTCCCAAAATCTGATCATGTGCATTCCAGGTGAGTTCCCGCCCCTTGTTTTCAAAGGATTTTGCAAAATGCTACCTTGAGCTTTGTTCCTGCGTAAGTAGGACATGGCAGTCACCCCTTTGGGGCCTGATTTTCATAAGGGCTCTGCTCCCAATTAGGCAGTAAAATAAGCAACCAGAATTTCTAAGACGCTCGGCACATTGGCGGCGGAGGTCTTTTGAAGAAAAATGGCTGGAAAAATCTGCCCCCCACTGTGGGCGCAGAGTGTTTGAGAATTTGCACCTTAGTTTGTCAAGGGAGACGATGCATAGACATGAGGATGGTATAAAAGCATGCAAATGAAGCAGAGAATTGATTTTGACTTTATATTTTCAACGGGATCACTGGCAAAATAACACATGATCAAGAGAAAGGCAGGGAAAAAAATGTAACCCATGCACAGTGGCTAGTCAATCTGCAAAGAAATCCCATCTGTTGCTGATGTGAGTGCAAGCATTTGGTTAGACCTCGGAATCCTGACGTGAATATCCTAATTTTTACATGACTCCAGAGATGAGCCATGTACGGATTCAACAACCGTTCATACAGGAATTAATTCACCCTGAACCTCATCACTGTGTTTAACACATTTAAAATGTGTTGCTGATCAAAAGTTATCCTAGTGGAGAAGCAATAAATCTATACATTAGATGACATCTTCATCCCAGAGCTCTGTTACAGCGGTTTGGGCTGGAGCTTGAGAAATCGTTTGTATCACAAATCCTTGTGTAAAGAGGGCGAGAAATTCACAACAGACAAACCAAGGTATGAACAGTGGTTTTGGTCCAATTCCATTTAGACAGCCCAGGTCAAAACCTGAACTTCATAGAGCAAAACTGATCTCTACCAGCTGAGAATCTAGGCCTTGAGTTACAGTAAGGGCAAAAAAAAAAATTTTTTTAAAAAGAAAAGAGCTTTTTATGTTATTTTAAAACTTAAATAGTTGTATTTAAAGCCAAGAGTTCTTAGCAAGTTCTCCTAGACACACTGTAGCGATACAGGAAAATGTGAGAACACAGGAGGTGTGTATGGTGCTAATTATGCAATTAGGATGTGTCATTATTTAGTACAAGAACTAAACTGCATCCAACTCAGTTTTTATATTTCAAATTAGAGCAATTTTGGCTTGATGTTGCTGTGACTCCTTTAAGGAAGCCCACTACAGGACTGCCTGGGGAAAGCATTGCATCTGCCCTCGCTTAGGAACTGTGTACTAAGAAACTAACATTTTTATTTTATCCTACATTTTTCTTAGCACAGAGCGAATAAGCTAACCCCTAAATATATGCTCTGACCCAAGAGGCGAAAAAATACACTGAAGTTCCAGCTGGAAAGATGTGCTACTTTTCTCAATACACTTGTACCTAACTACTATGCAACAACAGACAATCGATCTTCTTTCCTTGCAAAAACAAACACTCTTTGCATTTGCCGTTTGTCCCCTCTGTACTTCAGAATCCTGGTATTTTCAGTAGGATACATATAGCCAGTCTTCAAGTAACAAGACTAGGTAGCTCTTATCTAGTGCTCTTCATCGGTAGATATCAAAGCACTTTACAAAGTCCATAAGCATCATTACCAGGATTTGGGGAAACAGGGGCACCCTACAGTGATATAGCAAAGGTTCACTGAATGTGTTGTGTCCACAGGCCCAGAATTCACAGCGGTGGCAACATAACAGCAGGTTTTTAGGATATCACAACTTTCCAAAACCCAAAGTGCAGAGGACAAAAAAACTGCACAAAGTTTAACAGCTACAGGATTAATTTCACGCACACAAGGTCCCTGACGTCAGTTTCACAAGACAGCATTTCTGCTGTTAAGAATTGAGGATAAAGAGGAAATCAGTCTCACCCCCAGCTAAGAGGAGGTACCACACAGTACATAGGGGAGTTTGAATCTGGGCCACACGAACTGAGAGCAGAGTGGGTCAGAAACTGCACGATAAATACAGCAACACAACTTGCTCTTTGATCAGGTTTGAGCCTCTGACTTCCACCATGACCAGGGCGGTGAATGACTATTTCTGTTAATACAGACACTCAGATGCAATACTGAGGAAATCACTTGTGCACCCAAGCTGGTAGGCAGCCATTCTTATGGAATCTACTGGCTTAGCCAGTACCGGTATGCAAAATCTGATTTGCAAGAACGTCTAGGGCTTGTTACGGTACATGTGAGCCTAGATCTGCCTTGTGTTTACTTCTCTGCCTTGGAAAATAGTCTTCTTCTAAGAGGAATCAAGGCCACTAGCCAGTTCCAGTGTCCCTACTGATTTTAAGACTTACTCCTGATTTACACCAGACCGAGAGGAGAATCGAGCTCTGTAACAGATGGGGATTTGTGCTTTTGGTTTGAATTAGCCACCACATCAAGTTTTTTAAAAGGCTGCTTTCTGCTGAGGCGCTGGGGAACATCATGATTCATAATAACAACCGCTGCAGGTTTGCAGAGAACCTTACAGCCATTAATTAATTAGCTGCCAGGCTAGCTGGGTACTGGAAATCTAACCACAAGGCAGGGCCTGCACAGCACCCTACACCGTGTATCATCACCAGCGCTGGTGCAAGGGACCACATGAGAGGCCAGGAACAGGGCCCATTTTGCACCAGGGTACATGGCGGCCCAAGGGGCAGGCCTGGGGCAAGGGGGGTTGTGGACTCTTCCTCACTGGGGGGTTTTAAGACAGACACCTGTCAGGGATGGGGTCTAGACAGCTCAGTGCTGCCATGAGGGCAGGGGCTGGACTAGATGACCTGGCGAGGTCCCTTCCTGGCCTACAAGTCTCTGATTCTAGCGGTCAAATCCGCCCAGGCCCGCCAGGTGAGCCCCTACCTGCAGGTGTAACTCAGGTTCCTCCGGATGCTCCGCTTGAAGAAGCTCTTGCAGCCCTCGCAGGTGAACACCCCGTAGTGCTTCCCGCTGGACTTGTCCCCGCACACCGTGCAGTCCACCTGGATGCCCGGCTTGTCCTCGTCCCCGTGCTCCTGGTCGCTCACCCCACCTTGGGGCGACACCGAGTCCTCTTCGGAGGTCCTGGGGTAACCCTTGTCCACCCCGTTGGTGTCTCCGTTCGGGTCTCCCCAGCCTCCAGCCACCATGGCCATATCTCCGGGGGCAGCCCGAGGAAACAGCGATGCCTTCCAATGGGAAAAACAAATCAGCCGGGGGTGGGGGCGGGGACAGAGCAAAAACGAGCGAGTTAGTGGTTATTTGGCGCAGGAGGGTACCTCCGGCCTGGGGTAGCCGCCCTAGCGCTGCGTGGCTCCGGCCTGGGCGCCTCAGCCCGCCCCGTTAGTCCGTGGGGCTGCGCTGGGCAGGAGCGCTGAAAATCCCAGCGGCGCAGGCTGGGCCCGAGCCCCTTTACTCTGCCCCCCAAAGCCGAGCTCGGCCAGCGCCACCTGGGGAGCAGCCAGCGCCGGAAAAACAAGTCCAACAAGTTTGCCCAGCCAGGGGCGGGTGCGCGGGGGCTGGCCGGGCGCAGGTCCGGGCAGCGCGCAGGGCAGCGCGCAGAGGGCGGCAGGAACTGCCGGGAGGAAGGAGCATCGCGGCGGCCGCTACTGAGCTGCTCTTTCGGGGAGGCCGGCGGAGGGGGCCGGTAGGCTCCAGCCCCGCAGCAGCATGGGGCCGACGGGGGTGCCGGCCGCGCCACCGCCATGTGGACGCAGCCCGGTCAGGCCGGGGGCCGTGGGCGATCGCGGGGGGGCGCGCCCCAGCCTAGCGGAGGACCGGCTCCCGGGCGCGCCGGCCTCGGCGGAAGGCCCGGCCGGGGGGCGCCGTGCAGCAACGCGTTGCTCGCCCGTGCGGGGGCTGCCCTTA